>NC_091297.1:76237-78737 GCF_038502225.1 Cherax quadricarinatus
TGGGGATTTTAGAACCTTTCGGACCATATGTCCAGCTTGTCAATCTTTTTCAGTCCTGTGTTTTGTGTGTGTGTGTGTGTGTGTGTGTGTGTGTGTGTGTGTGTGTGTGTGTGTGTGTGTGTGTGTGTGTGTGTGTGTGTGTGTGTGTGTGTACTCACCTAGTTGGGGTTGCAGGGTCGATAAAAGCTCCGGGCCCCCGCCTGTTAATGCTCTCCTAAACCCGAGGCTTTATCATACCTCTGTTTAAAACCCCTTTTAGGTCCCCTCCACTCTGCCCCCAAACTTTTCCCACACCTACTCTGGGCAAAAAAATCTTTCCTTTCTTGCACCTTTATGTTCTGTTCCAGTTTTGGAACACCCTGTCTTTGTCCCCCTTTGTCAATTCCTCAATTTTGTTTTCTTATCTTCCCCTATCTCTCCTGTCCTCCAGTGTCTCAGGTTTTTTCCCTTAACCTCCCTCTGGCCCTCCCCTTAGCTCTGGAATAGTGTTGTTAAAAACCTTTGCACTTTCTTTGTTTCCCTTTTACGTGTGCTGGTGGGGGTTCAAAGTGGTCCGCATGCCCAATAGGGGCCCTAACGCCGGTGTCAGGGTCCTGAACTTCTTGATTGGAATGCTGTTCTGGGGTTTTACGTCCCCCAATCCCCGGCATTTTTGGTTGAGGGCGTTTGGGGATGGGGTCGTCCTCAAAAGGTTGGAGGGGGGGGTAAAGGAGGTTTTGTGGGAAGGGCTTGGATTTCCCAGAAAGCGTGCGTGACGTCTTAGATAGAAGTAATGGAGCAGATGGTTTTTGGGGACCTGCAAACTTTTGGAGTGTGGGCGGGTAAATTTAGTGAAGTTCAGAAACCAGTTTTTTTAGCTGGACTTGGTCCTGGGAAAAGGGAAGTAAAACCTGCACTCTAAAAGGGGGGGTTCGGGATATTGATTTGGGAGGATATTTTGTATCTTTATACGTATATGCTTCTAAACTGTTGTATTCTGACACCTCTGTAAAACAGTAATTATGTGTAGTGAGGTGAAGTGTTGAATGATATGAATATTTTCTTTTAGGGTTTTTTTTTCTTTTTTGGGTCACCCCGTCAGTGGAGACGTCCCGTTAATACATATATATATATATATATATATATATATATATATATATATATATATATATATATATATATATATATATATATATATATATATATATATATATATACTCTATATATATATATATATATATATATATATATATATATATATATATATATATATATATATATATATATATATATAACATTCATCATATATAAACATGGAGGCTCCATCACATCCTCCGTCATTTTTCTGCCGGTCTTTACGTTCCTCAAAGCTTAAACTTTCCTCTGCACACTAGGACCTCACAGGTAAACATCACAGCACCAAAAACCAAAAAAATAACGTATGGTATAAACAGCGAAGCACCATGAAACAGCACCATCATAGAGCTCTGTCTCTCTGTCTGTCTCTCTCTCTCTCTCTCTCTTTTACACAGGGTTTAACAAGGTTAGGTTAAGGATCCCTAGCTTTATTGACAAGCTATTTACAGGTTAGGGATTCCTAACTTTATTGACAAGATAAGAGCTGTTACCTACATCAGCTCATTTGAAATCATTTTTATTGTTATGAAACATACAAGTACGGGACAGGATGAAGTTGGAGCCATCTGTGGGCCAGCATTTTCATCTGATCAACTGACTATCTCGTTGACATCATTATGCTGTACGAATGTGTTCCATACTCGAGTCATCCTGGGGATAAATGATCCTAGATGGAGTGATGTTCTGTAGAAGGTTACAGCCAGAATGAAGTTGCTGCTGGCTGCCCGTCTTGTGATATAGAAGCTTGCTTCACGCTGTCCTCGAAGTGGATCCAAGTGTGGTACTTTGATAATGTTGGCCTTGTACATAACAGTAAGGCCACCCACATCCCTCCTGTGTTGAAGGCTCTGCTGAAATGGCAGATCTATTCAGGATGGGTTCAAGCGATGAGACTTCTTGCTCTGTTCTCTATTCTGTCAAGCAGTCGCAGATGAGAGGGGGGGGGACAGGCAAACCAAGAAAGTGGAGCATACTCAAGGTGTGAGCGTACTTGTGCCTCGTACAAAATCTTGCAACCCCTGCCATCAAGCAGATGCGAGATACGGCGAAGTGCTGTAAGCTTCCTGACTGCCTTGTTTGCAAGATTTACAACGTGGTTTTTCATGGTTAGTTTGGAGTCAAATTTTACCCCTAGGATATCAACTTCTTCCCCAGGTACCAACACTCTCCCGTTCATACTTACTAGTGCTCCAGCATTATCATCGTAGTGCTTAGAGACCACCATCATTTGAGTTTTCTCAGGTGCAAATGTTACCAGCCATCGGTTTCCCCAAGCTGATATACCTCTTAGCTGGTGATTGATGTAGCTTAGAGCAGTTGGCATTTCTTCTCTTGGATAAGTAAATGTCAGAGTACGGTCGTCTCCATATGCAGGGGATTCTGG
>NC_091297.1:83737-96237 GCF_038502225.1 Cherax quadricarinatus
TTCCCTCCAGACTCTTCCCTCCAGACTCTTCCCTCCAGACTCTTCCCTCCAGACTCTCCCCTCCAGACTCTTCCCTCCAGACTCTTCCCTCCAGACTCTTCCCTCCAGACTCTTCCCTGCAGACTCTCCCCTCCAGACTCTTCCCTCCAGACTCTTCCCTCCAGACTCTTCCCTCCAGACTCTTCCCTGCAGACTCTTCCCTCCAGACTCTTCCATCCAAAATCTTCCCTGCAGACTCTCCCCTCCAGACTCTTTCCTCCAGACTCTTCCCTCCAGACTCTTCCCTCCTGACTTTCCCCTCCAGACTCTTCCCTCCAGACTCTTCCCTACAGACTCTTCCCTCCACACTCTTCCCTCTAGACTCTCCCCTCCAGACTCTTCCCTTCAGACGCTTCCCTCCAGACTCTTCCCTCCAGACTCTCCCTTCCACACTCTTCCCTCCAGACTCTTCCTTCCAGACTCTTCCCTCCTGACTCTCCAGACTCTTCTCTCCAGACTCTTCTCTCCAGACTCTTCCCTGCAGACTCTCCCCTCCAGACTCTTCCCTCCAGACTCTTCCCTCCAGACTCTTCCCTCCAGACTCTTCCCTCCTGACTCTCCAGACTCTTCCCTCCAGACTCTTCCCTCCAGACTCTTCCCTCCAGACTCTTCCCTCCAGACTCTTCCCTCCAGACTCTTCCCTCCAGACTCTTCCCTCCTGACTCTCCCCTCCAGACTCTTCCCTCCAGACTCTTCCCTCCATACTCTTCCCTCCTGACTCTTCCCTCCAGACTCTTCCCTCCAGACTCTTCCCTCCTGACTCTCCTCTCCAGACTTTTCCCTCCAGACTCTTCCCTCAAGACTCTTCCCTCCTGACTCTTCCCTCCAGACTCTCTCCTCCAGACTCTCCCCTCCAGACTCTTCCCTCCAGACTCTTCCCTCCATACTCTCCTCTCCAGACTTTTCCCTCCAGACTCTTCCCTCAAGACTCTTCCCTCCTGACTCTCCTTCCACTCTTCTCTAGAGACTCTTCAGTCCTGACTCTTCCCTCCAGACTCTTCCCTCCAGACTCTCCCCTCCAGACTCTCCCCTCCAGCTCTCCCCTCCAGACTCTTCCTTCCAGACTCTTCCCTCCAGACTCTCCCCTCCAGACTCTTCCCTCCAGACTCTTCCCTCCAGACTCTCCCCTCCAGACTCTTCTCTCCAGACTCTTTCCTCCAGACTCTTCTCTCCAGATTCTCCCCTCCAGACTCTTCTCTCCAGACTCTTCCCTCCAGACTCTTCCCTCCAGACTCTCCCCTCCAGACTCTCCCCTCCAGACTCTTCCCTCCAGACTCTCCCCTGCAGACTCTTCCCTGCAGACTCTCCCCTCCAGACTCTTCCTTCCAGACTCTTCCCTCCAGACTCTTCCCTCCTGACTCTCCCCTCCAGACTCTTCCCTCCAGACTCTTCCCTCCAGACTCTTCCCTGCAGACTCTTCCCTCCAGACTCTTCCCTCCAGACTTTTTCCTCCAGACTCTTCCCTCCAGACTCTCCCCTCCAGACTCTTCCCTCCAGACTCTTCCCTCCAGACTCTTCTTTCGTGACTCTTCCCTCCAGACTCTTCCCTGCAGACTCTTCCCTCCGGACTCTTCCCTCCAGACTCTTCCCTGCAGACTCTCCCCTCCAGAGTCTTCCCTCCAGACTCTTCCCTCCATTCTCTTTCCTCCAGACTCTTTCCTCCAGACTCTTCCCTCCTGTCTCTCCCCTCCAGACTCTTCCCTCCAGACTCTTCCTTCCTGACTCTTCCCTCCAGACTCTTCCCTCCAGACTCTCCCCTCCAGACTCTTCCCTCCAGACTCTTCCCTTCAGACTCTTCCCTGCAGACTCTTCCCTCCAGACTCTTTCCTCCAGACTCTTCCCTCCAGACTCTTCCCTCCTGACTCTTCCGTCCTGACTCTTCCCTCCTGACTCTCCCCTCCAGACTCTTCCCTCCAGACTCTTCCCTCCAGACTCTTCCCTCCAGACTCTTCCCTCCAGACTCTTCCCTCCAGACTCTTCCCTCCAGACTCTTCCCTCCAGACTCTTCCCTCCAGACTCTTCCCTCCAGACTTTTTCCTCCAGACTCTTCCCTCCAGACTCTCCCCTCCAGAGTCTTCCCTCCAGACTCTTCCCTCCAGACTCTTCCCTCCAGACTCTTCCCTCCAGACTCTCCCCTCCAGACTCTTCCCTCCAGACTCTTCCCTCCAGACTCTTCCCTCCAGATTCTTCCCTCCAGACTCTCCCCTCCAGACTCTTCCCTCCAGACTCTTCCCTCCAGACTTTTCCCTTTTGACTCTTCCCTCCAGACTCTTCCCTCCAGACTCTTCCCTCCAGACTTTTCCCTCCAGACTCTCCCCTCCAGACTCTTCCCTCCGGACTCTTCCCTCCAGACTCTTCCCTCCAGACTCTTCCCTGCAGACTCTCCCCTCAAGACTCTTCCCTCCAGACTCTTCCCTCCAGACTCTTCCCTCCAGACTCTTCCCTGCAGACTCTTCCCTCCAGACTCTTCCATCCAAAATCTTCCCTGCAGACTCTCCCCTCCAGACTCTTTCCTCCAGACTCTTCTCTCCAGACTCTTCCCTGCAGACTCTCCCCTCCAGACTCTTCCCTCCAGACTCTTCCCTACAGACTCTTCCCTCCACACTCTTCCCTCTAGACTCTCCCCTCCAGACTCTTCCCTTCAGACGCTTCCCTCCAGACTCTCCCCTCCAGACTCTTCCCTCCAGACTCTTCCCTCCACACTCTTCCCTGCAGACTCTCCCCTCCAAACTCTTCCCTCCAGACTCTTCTCTCCAGACTCTTCCCTCCAGACTCTTCCCTCCATACTCTTTCCTCCAGACTCTTCCCTCCAGACTCTTCTCTCCAGACTCTTCCCTCCAGACTCTTCCCTCCTGACTCTCCAGACTCTTCCCTCCAGAGTCTTCCCTCCAGGCTCTTCCCTCCAGACTCTCCCCTCCAGACTCTTCCCTCCAGACTCTTCCCTCCAGACTCTTCCCTCATGACTCTCCCCTCCAGACTCTTCCCTCCAGACTCTTCCCTCCATACTCTTCCCTCCTGACTCTTCCCTCCAGACTCTTCCCTCCAGACTCTTCCCTCCTGACTCTCCTCTCCAGACTTTTCCCTCCAGACTCTTCCCTCCAGACTCTTCCCTCCAGACTCTTCCCTCCAGACTCTCTCCTCCAGACTCTCCCCTCCAGACTCTTCCCTCCAGACTCTTCCCTCCATACTCTTCCCTCCAGACTCTTCCCTCCTGACTCTTCCCTCCAGACTCTTCCCTTCAGAATCTTCCGTCCTGACTCTTCCCTCCAGACTCTTCTCTCCAGACTCTTCCGTCCTGACTCTTCCCTCCAGACTCTCTCCTCCAGACTCTCCTCTCCAGCTCTCCCCTCCAGACTCTTCCCTCCAGACTCTTCCCTCCAGACTCTCCCCTCCAGACTCTTAACTCCAGACTCTTCCCTCCAGACTCTCCCCTCCAGACTCTTCCCTCCAGACTCTTTCCTCCAGACTCTTCTCTCCAGATTCTCCCCTCCAGACTCTTCTCTCCAGACTCTTCCCTCCAGACTCTTCCCTCCAGACTCTTCCCTGCAGACTCTCCCCTCCAGACTCTTCCCTCCAGACTATTCCCTGCAGACTCTTCCCTGCAGACTTTCCCCTCCAGACTCTTCCCTCCAGACTCTTCCCTCCAGACTCTTCCCTCCTGACTCTCCCCTCCAGACTCTTCCCTACAGACTCTTCCCTCCACACTCTTCCCTCCAGACTCTTCCCTCCAGACTCTTCCCTCCAGACTTTTTCCTCCAGACTCTTCCCTCCAGACTCTCCCCTCCAGACTCTTCCCTCCAGACTCTTCCCTCCAGACTCTTCTTTCGTGACTCTTCCCTCCAGACTCTTCCCTGCAGACTCTTCCCTCCGGACTCTTCCCTCCAGACTCTTCCCTGCAGACTCTCCCCTCCAGAGTCTTCCCTCCAGACTCTTCCCTCCATTCTCTTTCCTCCAGACTCTTTCCTCCAGACTCTTCCCTCCTGTCTCTCCCCTCCAGACTCTTCCCTCCAGACTCTTCCTTCCTGACTCTTCCCTCCAGACTCTTCCCTCCAGACTCTCCCCTCCAGACTCTTCCCTCCAGACTCTTCCCTTCAGACTCTTCCCTGCAGACTCTTCCCTCCAGACTCTTTCCTCCAGACTCTTCCCTCCAGACTCTTCCCTCCTGACTCTTCCGTCCTGACTCTTCCCTCCTGACTCTCCCCTCCAGACTCTTCCCTACAGACTCTTCCCTCCAGACTCTTCCCTTTTGACTCTTCCCTCCAGACTCTTCCCTCCAGGCTCTTCCCTCCAGACTCTTCCCTCCAGACTCTTCCCTCCAGACTCTTCCCTCCAGACTTTTTCCTCCAGACTCTTCCCTCCAGACTCTCCCCTCCAGACTCTCCCCTCCAGACTCTTCCCTCCAGACTCTCCCCTCCAGACTCTTCCCTCCAGACTCTTCCCTCCAGACTCTTCCCTCCAGACTCTTCCCTCCAGACTCTCCCCTCCAGACTCTTCCCTCCAGACTCTTCCCTCCAGACTCTTCCCTCCAGATTCTTCCCTCCAGACTCTCCCCTCCAGACTCTTCCCTCCAGACTCTTCCCTCCAGACTTTTCCCTTTTGACTCTTCCCTCCAGACTCTTCCCTCCAGACTCTTCCCTCCAGACTCTCCCCTCCAGACTCTTCCTTGCAGACTCTTCCCTCCAGACTCTCCCCTCCAGACTCTTCCCTCCAGACTCTCCCCTCCAGACCCTCCCCTCCAGACTCTTCCCTCCAGACTCTCCTCTCCAGACTCTTCCCTCCAGGATCTTCCCTCCAGACTCTTCCCTCCAGGCTCTTCCCTCCAGACTCTTCCCTCCAGACTCTTCCCTCATGACTCTTCCCTCCAGGCTCTTCCCTCCAGACTCTTGCCTCCAAACCCTTCCTTCCAGAATCTTCTCTCCAGACTCTTCCCTCCAGGCTCTTCCCTCCAGACTCTTCCCTCCAGACTCTTCCCTCCAGACTCTTCCCTCCAGACTCTTCCCTCCAGACTCTTCCCTCCAGACTCTTCCCTCCAGACTCTTCCCTCCTGACTCTTCCCTCCTGACCCTTCCTTCCTGACTCTTCCCTACAGACTCTTCCCTCCATACTCTTCCCTCCAGACTGTTAGCAACAACGATCATTGAGTTTAAGAATACAATGACCAGGTATTCCCTCGTTATAATACCAAGTATTCCCTCGTTGTAATACCAGGTATTCCCTTGTTATAATACCAGGTGTTCCCTCGTTATAATACTAGGAATTCCCGCGTTATAATATCAGGTATTTCCTCGTTATAATACTAGGAATTCCCGCGTTATAATACCAGGTATTCTTTCGTTATAATACCAGTTATTCCTTCGTTTTAATACTAGGTATTTCCTCATTATAATACCAGGTATTCCCTCGTTATAATACCAGGTATTCCCTCGTTATAATACTAGGTATTCCCTCGTTATAATACCAGGTATTCCCTCGTTATAATACCAGGTATTCCCTCGTTATAATACCAGGTATTCCCTCGTTATAATACCAGGTATTCCCTCGTTATAATACTAGGTATTCCCTCGTTTTAGTACCAGATATTCCCTCTTTATAATACCAGGTATCAATTGGTCATATCACCAGTTATACCCTGGTTATAACACCAAGTATCCCCTGGTCATTATACCAGGTATCTTTTGGTCATATCACCAGGTATCCCCTGGTTAAAACACCAGGTATCCCCTGGTCATTATACCAGGTATCTTTTGGTCATATCACCAGGTATCCCCTGGTTAAAACACCAGGTATTCCCTGGTCATAATGCCAGGTATCCATTGGTCATATCATCAGGTATCCCCTGGTTATAACACCAGGTATCCCCTGGTATCCCTCCGTCATTATGACACATTAATTATGTATTCCCTGGATGATAATAATCAATGACACATCCGACTCTTTTTATTTCGAGTTTAATTTTAATGACCTTAATTAAAATGTGATAAATGGTGATTGATATTAACAATAACAACAACGAATAAATGACTGCAATGACCACTGCAATAACCACTGCAATGACCACTGCAATAACCACTGCAATAATGACTCCAATAACAGCTGCAATAATTACTCCATTAATAACTGCAATAATAACTGCAATAATAACTGCAATAACAGCTGCAATAATTACTCCATTAATAACTGCAATAATAACTGCAATAACAACTGCAATACTGACTGCAATAATGACTGCAATAACAACTGCAATAATTACTCCATTAATAACTGCAATAATGACTGCAATAATGACTGCAATAACAACTGCAATAACAACTGCAATAATAACTCCAATAACAACTGCAATAACAACTGCAATAACTACTGTAATAATAACTGCAATAACAACTGCAACAGTGACTGTAATAATGACTGCAATAACTGCAGCAATAACGACTACAACCACATAACAACCACTACAATAACGACTACAACTACACAACAACCACTACAATAACGACTACAACTACATAACAACCACTACAATAACGACTACAACTACATAACAACCACTACAATAACGACTACAACTACATAACAACCACTACAATAACGACTACAACTACATAACAACCACTACAATAACGACTACAACCACATAACAACCACTACAATAACGACTACAGCCACATAACAACCACTACAATAACGACTACAACCACATAACAACCACTACAATAACGACTACAACTACATAACAACCACTACAATAACGACTACAACCACATAACAACCACTACAATAACGACTACAACCACATAACAACCACTACAATAACGACTACAGCCACATAACAACCACTACAATAACGACTACAACCACATAACAACCACTACAATAACGACTACAACTACATAACAAACACTACAATAACGACTACAACCACATAACAACCACTACAATAACGACTACAACTACATAACAAACACTACAATAACGACTACAACCACATAACAACCACTACAATAACGACTACAACCACATAACAACCACTACAATAACGACTACAACCACATAACAACCACTACAATAACGACTACAACCACATAACAACCACTACAATAACGACTACAACCACATAACAACCACTACAATAACGACTACAACCACATAACAACCACTACAATAACGACTACAACCACATAACAACCACTACAATAACGACTACAACCACATAACAAACACTACAATAACGACTACAACTACATAACAAACACTACAATAACGACTACAACTACATAACAAACACTACAATAACGACTACAGCCACATAACAACCACTACAATAACGACTACAACTACATAACAAACACTACAATAACGACTACAACCACATAACAACCACTACAATAACGACTACAACCACATAACAAACACTACAATAACGACTACAACTACATAACAAACACTACAATAACGACTACAACCACATAACAACCACTACAATAACGACTACAACCACATAACAACCACTACAATAACGACTACAACCACATAACAAACACTACAATAACGACTACAACTACATAACAAACACTACAATAACGACTACAACTACATAACAAACACTACAATAACGACTACAGCCACATAACAACCACTACAATAACGACTACAACTACATAACAAACACTACAATAACGACTACAACCACATAACAACCACTACAATAACGACTACAACCACATAACAAACACTACAATAACGACTACAACTACATAACAAACACTACAATAACGACTACAACCACATAACAAACACTACAATAACGACTACAACTACATAACAAACACTACAATAACGACTACAACCACATAACAAACACTACAATAACGACTACAACCACATAACAACCACTACAATAACGACTACAATTACATAACAAACACTACAATAACGACTACAACCACATAACAACCACTACAATAACGACTACAACCACATAACAACCACTACTATAACGACTACAATTACATAACAAACACTACAATAACGACTACAACCACATAACAACCACTACAATAACGACTACAACTACATAACAAACACTACAATAACGACTACAACCACATAACAACCACTACAATAACGACTACAACTACATAACAAACACTACAATAACGACTACAACTACATAACAAACACTACAATAACGACTACAACCACATAACAACCACTACAATAACGACTACAACTACATAACAACCACTACAATAACGACTACAACTACATAACAAACACTACAATAACGACTACAACTACATAACAACCACTACAATAACGACTACAACTACATAACAACCACTACAATAACGACTACAACTACATAACAACCACTACAATAACGACTACAACCACATAACAACCACTACAATAACGACTACAACCACATAACAAACACTACAATAACGACTACAACTACATAACAACCACTACAATAACGACTACAACCACATAACAAACACTACAATAACGACTACAACTACATAACAACCACTACAATAACGACTACAACTACATAACAAACACTACAATAACGACTACAACTACATAACAACCACTACAATAACGACTACAACTACATAACAACCACTACAATAACGACTACAACTACATAACAACCACTACAATAACGACTACAACTACATAACAAACACTACAATAACGACTACAACTACATAACAACCACTACAATAACGACTACAACCACATAACAACCACTACAATAACGACTACAACCACATAACAAACACTACAATAACGACTACAACTACATAACAACCACTACAATAACGACTACAACCACATAACAAACACTACAATAACGACTACAACTACATAACAACCACTACAATAACGACTACAACTACATAACAAACACTACAATAACGACTACAACTACATAACAACCACTACAATAACGACTACAACTACATAACAACCACTACAATAACGACTACAACTACATAACAACCACTACAATAACGACTACAACTACATAACAAACACTACAATAACGACTACAACTACATAACAACCACTACAATAACGACTACAACTACATAACAACCACTACAATAACGACTACAACTACATAACAACCACTACAATAACGACTACAACCACATAACAACCACTACAATAACGACTACAACTACATAACAAACACTACAATAACGACTACAACTACTTCAAGAACTACTACAATAACTACTGCTACATTAACGACTATAACAACTGCCACAATAACGACTACAACAACTACCAGAATAATGACTACAACAGCTCTACAATAACGGCTACAGCAACTACAGTAACTACTAAAATAGCGACTGCAACTACTGCAATAAAGACTACAACAACTCCCACAATAACGAATACAGCAACTCTACAATAACGGCTACAACTACTACTAAACTAACGACAACTACTACAATAACGACTAGAGGAGAGAGAGAGAGATATTGAGAGAGAGAGAGAGAGAGAGAGAGAGAGAGAGAGAGAGAGAGAGAGAGAGAGAGAGAGAGAGAGAGAGAGAGATTTTAGGAAATGTAGAATGAGTGCGTGGGGAGTTTTGCACCAAGTGTGAGAGTACTTGTGGTCGGGGATTTCAATACAAAAGTGGACAAAAATGTTATGGAGGGAGTAGTAGGTAAATTTGGGGTGCCAGGGATAAATGAAAATGGGGAGCCTTTAATTGAACTATGTGTAGAAAGAGGTTTGATAATAAGTAATACATGTTTTATGAAGAAGAGGATAAATAAATATACAAGGTATGATATAGCACGTAATGAAAGTAGTTTGTTAGATTATGTATTGGTGGATAAAAGGTTGATGGGTAGGCTCCAGGATGTACATGTTTATAGAGGGGCAACTGATATATCGGATCATTATTTAGTTGTAGCTACAGTTAGAGTAAGAGGTAGATGGGAAAAGAGGAAGGTGGCAACAACAAGAGGGAGGTGAAAGTGTATAAACTAAGGGAGGAGGAAGTTCGGGTGAGATATAAGCGACTATTGGCAGGAAGGTGGGCTAGTGCAAAGATGAGTAGTGGGGGGGTTGAAGAGGGTTGGAATAGTTTTAAAAATGCAGTATTAGAATGTGGGGCAGAAGTTTGTGGTTATAGGAGGGTGAGGGCAGGTGGAAAGAGGAGTGATTGGTGGAATGATGAAGTAAAGGGTGTGATAAAAGAGAAAAAGTTAGCTTATGAGAGGTTTTTACAAAGCAGAAGTGTTATAAGAAGAGCAGAGTATATGGAGAGTAAAAGAAAGGTGAAGAGAGTGGTGAGAGAGTGCAAAAGGAGAGCAAATGATAAAGTGGCACTGTCAACAAATTTTACTGAGAATAAGAAAAAAATTTAGGAGATAAACAAGTTAAAAAAGCCTAGGAAACGAATGGATATGTCAGTTAAAAACAGAGTAGGGGAGTTAGTAGATGGGAAGATGGAGGTATTGGGTAGATGGTGGGAATATTTTGAGGAACTTTTAAATGTTGATGAAGAAAGGGAGGCAGTAATTTCATGCACTGGCCAAGGAGGTATAACATCTTTTAGGAGTGAAGGAGAACAGGATGTGGGTGTGGGGGAGGTGCGTGAGGCATTACGTAGAATGAAAGGGGGTAAAGCAGCTGGAACTGATGGGATCTTGACATAAATGTTAAAAGCAGTATGTTGGAGTGGTTGGTATTTTTGTTTAATAAATGTATGAGAGGGAAAGGTACCTAGGGATTGGCAGAGAGCATATATAACTCCTTTATATAAAGGAAAGGGGGACAAAAGAGATTGTAAAAATTATAGAGGAATAAGTTTACTTGAGCGTGTTTGATAGGAGTGAATGGAGACAAATGATTTTAATACTTGATGTGTTGTTGGAGTGTGAGCAAAATAACATTTATGAAGGGGTTCAGGGAAACCGGCAGGCCGGACTTGAGTCCTGGAGATGGGAAGTACAGTGCCTGCACTCTGAAGGAGGGGTGTTAATGTTGCAGTTTAAAAACTGTAGTGTAAAGC
Organism: Cherax quadricarinatus; assembly: GCF_038502225.1. NCBI lineage: Eukaryota > Metazoa > Arthropoda > Malacostraca > Decapoda > Parastacidae > Cherax > Cherax quadricarinatus. The sequence goes on from NC_091297.1 coordinate 94,818, forward strand.
ACCCTTCTGGCAAGACAGTGGTGGAGTGAATGATGGTGAAAGTTTTTCTTTTTCGGGCCACCCTGCCTTGGTGGGAATCGGCCAGTGTGATAATAATAAAATAATAAGTTTACTGAGCATACCAGGAAAAGTGTACGGTAGGGTTATTATTGAAAGAATTAGAGGTAAGACAGAATGTAGGATTGCGGACGAACAAGGAGGTTTCAGAGTGGGTAGGGGATGTGTAGATCAAGTGTTTACATTGAAGCATATATGTGAACAGTATTTAGATAAAGGTAGGGAAGTTTTTATTGCATTTATGGATTTAGAAAAGGCATATGATAGAGTGGATAGAGGAGCAATGTGGCAGATGTTGCAAGTATATGGAATAGGTGGTAAGTTACTAAATGCTGTAAAGAGCTTTTATGAGGATAGTGAGGCTCAGGTTAGGGTGTGTAGAAAAGAGGGAGAATACTTCCCGGTAAAAGTAGGTCTTAGACAGGGATGTGTAATGTCACCATGGTTGTTTAATATATTTATAGATGGGGTTGTAAAAGAAGTAAATGCTAGGGTGTTGGGGAGAGGGGTGGGATTACATTATGGGGAATCAAATACAAAATGGGAGTTGACACAGTTACTTTTTGCTGATAATACTGTGCTTATGGGAGATTCTAAAGAATAATTTGCGAACGTTAGTGGAAGAGTTTGGGAGTGTGTGTGAAGGTAGAAAGTTGAAAGTGAACATAGAAAAGAGTAAGGTGATGAGGGTATCAAATGATTTAGATAAAGAAAAAATGGATATCACATTGGAAGGAGGGAGTATGGATGAAGTGAATGTGTTCAGATATTTGGGAGTTGACGTGTCAGTGGAGGGGTTTAAGAAAGATGAATTTAACCACAGAACTGATGAAGAAAAAAGGTGAGTGGTGCGTTGAGGTATATGTGGAGACAAAAAAAAGCGTTATCTATGGAGGTAAAGAAGAGAATGTATGAAAATATAGTAGTACCAACACTCTTATATGGGTGTGAAGCTTGGGTTGTAAATGTTGCAGCGAGGAGGCGGTTGGAGGCAGTGGAGATGTCCTGACTAAGGGCAATGTGTGGTGTAAATATTATGCAGAAAATTCGGAGTGTGGAAATTAGGAGACGGTGTGGAGTTAATAAAAGTATTAGTCAGAGGGCTGAAGAGGGTTTGTTGAGGTGGTTTGGTCATTTAGAGAGAATGGATCAAAGTAGAATGACATGGAGAGCATTGAGAGCGGGGTAGGGGTCGTTCTCGAAAAGGATGGAGGGAAGAGGTAAAGGAAGTTTTGTGTGAGAGGTGCTTGGACTTCCAGCAAGCGTGCGTGAGCGTGTTTGAGAAGAGTGAATGGAGACGAATGGGTTTTGGGACCTGACGAGCTGTTGGAGTGTGAGCAGGGTAATATTTTGTGAAGGGATT
>NC_091297.1:101237-118737 GCF_038502225.1 Cherax quadricarinatus
CCTCATACAGCACTCTGGTCCTCACTGTGTCGCTGTGTCTCCCTCATACAACATTCTGGTCCTCACTGTGTCACTGTGTCTTCCTCATACAACACTCTGGTCCTCAATGTGTCACTGTCTTCCTCATACAACACTCTGGTCCTCACTGTGTCACTGTCTTCCTCATACAACACTCTGGTCCTCACTGTGTCACTGTCCTCCTCATACAACACTCTGGTTCTCACTGTGTCACTGTCTTCCTCATACAACACTCTGGTTCTCACTGTGTCACTGTCTTCCTCATACAACACTCTGGTCCTCACTGTGTCACTGTCCTCCTCATACAACACTCTGGTTCTCACTGTGTCACTGTCTTCCTCATACAACACTCTGGTCCTCACTGTGTCACTGTCCTCCTCATACAACACTCTGGTTCTCACTGTGTCACTGTCTTCCTCATACAACACTCTGGTCCTCACTGTGTCTTCCTCATACAACACTCTGGTTCTCACTGTGTCACTGTCTCCCTCATACAACACTCTGGTCCTCACTGTGTCACTGTCCTCCTCATACAACACTCTGGTTCTCACTGTGTCACTGTCTTCCTCATACAACACCCTGGTCCTCACTGTGTCTTCCTCATACAACACTCTGGTCCTCACTGTGTCTCCCTCATACAACACTCTGGTCCTCACTGTGTCACTGTCCTCCTCATACAACACTCTGGTTCTCACTGTGTCACTGTCTCCCTCATACAACACTCTGGTCCTCACTGTGTCACTGTCCTCCTCATACAACACTCTGGTTCTCACTGTGTCACTGTCTCCCTCATACAACACTCTGGTCCTCACTGTGTCACTGTCTTCCTCATACAACACTCTGGTCCTCACTGTGTCACTGTCTTCCTCATACAACACTCTGGTCCTCACTGTGTCACTGTGTCTCCCTCATACAACACTCTGGTCCTCACTGTGTCACTGTCTTCCTCATACAACACTCTGGTCCTCACTGTGTCACTGTGTCTCCCTCATACAACACTCTGGTCCTCACTGTGTCACTGTGTCTCCCTCATACAACACTCTGGTCCTCACTGTGTCACTGTGTCTCCCTCATACAACACTCTGGTCCTCACTGTGTATCTGTGTCTCCCTCATACAACACTCTGGTCCTCACTGTGTCACTGTGTCTCCCTCATACAACACTCTGGTCCTCTCTGTGTCACTGTGTCTCCCTCATACAACACTCTGGTCCTCACTGTGTCACTGTGTCTCCCTCATACAACACTCTGGTCCTCACTGTGTCACTGTGTCTCCCTCATACAACACTCTGGTCCTCACTGTGTCACTGTGTCTCCCTCATACAACACTCTGGTCCTCACTGTGTCACTGTCCTCCTCATACAACACTCTGGTTCTCACTGTGTCACTGTCTCCCTCATACAACACTCTGGTCCTCACTGTGTCACTGTCCTCCTCATACAACACTCTGGTTCTCACTGTGTCACTGTCTCCCTCATACAACACTCTGGTCCTCACTGTGTCACTGTCTTCCTCATACAACACTCTGGTCCTCACTGTGTCACTGTCTCCCTCATACAACACTCTGGTCCTCACTGTGTCACTGTGTCTCCCTCATACAACACTCTGGTCCTCACTGTGTCACTGTCTTCCTCATACAACACTCTGGTCCTCACTGTGTCACTGTGTCTCCCTCATACAACACTCTGGTCCTCACTGTGTCTCCCTCATACAACACTCTGGTCCTCACTGTGTCAATGTGTCTCCCTCATACAACACTCTGGTCCTCACTGTGTATCTGTGTCTCCCTCATACAACACTCTGGTCCTCACTGTGTCACTGTGTCTCCCTCATACAACACTCTGGTCCTCTCTGTGTCACTGTGTCTCCCTCATACAACACTCTGGTCCTCACTGTGTCACTGTGTCTCCCTCATACAACACTCTGGTCCTCACTGTGTCACTGTGTCTCCCTCATACAACACTCTGGTCCTCACTGTGTCACTGTGTCTCCCTCATACAACACTCTGGTCCTCACTGTGTCACTGTCTTCCTCATACAACACTCTGGTCCTCACTGTGTCACTGTGTCTCCCTCATACAACACTCTGGTCCTCACTGTGTCACTGTGTCTCCCTCATACAGCACTCTGGTCCTCACTGTGTTACTGTGTCTCCCTCATACAACACTCTGGTCCTCACTGTGTCACTGTGTCTCCCTCATACAACACTCTGGTCCTCACTGTGTCACTGTGTCTCCCTCATACAACACTCTGGTCCTCACTGTGTCACTGTGTCTCCCTCATACAACACTCTGGTCCTCACTGTGTCACTGTGTCTCCCTCATACAACACTCTGGTCCTCACTGTGTCACTGTGTCACTGTGTCACTGTGTCTCCCTCATACAACACTCTGGTCCTCACTGTGTCACTGTGTCTCCCTCATACAACACTCTGGTCCTCACTGTGTCACTGTGTCTCCCTCATACAACACTCTGGTCCTCACTGTGTCATTGTCTCCCTCATACAACACTCAGGTCCTCACTGTGTCACTGTGTCTCCCTCATACAACACTCTGGTCCTCACTGTGTCACTGTGTCTCCCTCATAGAACACTCTGGTCCTCACTGTGTATCTGTGTCTCCCTCATACAACACTCTGGTCCTCACTGTGTATCTGTGTCTCCCTCATACAACACTCTGGTCCTCACTGTGTCACTGTGTCTCCCTCATACAACACTCTGATCCACACTGTGTCACTGTGTCTCCCTCATACAGCACTCTGGTCCTCACTGTGTCGCTGTGTCTCCCTCATACAACACTCTGGTCCTCACTGTGTATCTGTGTCTCCCTCATACAACACTCTGGTCCTCACTGTGTCACTGTGTCTCCCTCATACAACACTCTGGTCCTCACTGTGTCACTGTCTTCCTCATACAACACTCTGGTCCTCACTGTGTCGCTGTGTCTCCCTCATACAACACTCTGGTCCTCACTGTGTCACTGTGTCTCCCTCATACAGCACTCTGGTCCTCACTGTGTCGCTGTGTCTCCCTCATACAACATTCTGGTCCTCACTGTGTCACTGTGTCTTCCTCATACAACACTCTGGTCCTCAATGTGTCACTGTCTTCCTCATACAACACTCTGGTCCTCACTGTGTCACTGTCTTCCTCATACAACACTCTGGTCCTCACTGTGTCACTGTCCTCCTCATACAACACTCTGGTTCTCACTGTGTCACTGTCTTCCTCATACAACACTCTGGTTCTCACTGTGTCACTGTCTTCCTCATACAACACTCTGGTCCTCACTGTGTCACTGTCCTCCTCATACAACACTCTGGTTCTCACTGTGTCACTGTCTTCCTCATACAACACTCTGGTCCTCACTGTGTCACTGTCCTCCTCATACAACACTCTGGTTCTCACTGTGTCACTGTCTTCCTCATACAACACTCTGGTCCTCACTGTGTCTTCCTCATACAACACTCTGGTTCTCACTGTGTCACTGTCTCCCTCATACAACACTCTGGTCCTCACTGTGTCACTGTCCTCCTCATACAACACTCTGGTTCTCACTGTGTCACTGTCTTCCTCATACAACACTCTGGTCCTCACTGTGTCCTCCTCATACAACACTCTGGTCCTCACTGTGTCTCCCTCATACAACACTCTGGTCCTCACTGTGTCACTGTCCTCGTCATACAACACTCTGGTTCTCACTGTGTCACTGTCTCCCTCATACAATACTCTGGTCCTCACTGTGTCACTGTCCTCCTCATACAACACTCTGGTTCTCACTGTGTCACTGTCTCCCTCATACAACACTCTGGTCCTCACTGTGTCACTGTCTTCCTCATACAACACTCTGGTCCTCACTGTGTCACTGTCTTCCTCATACAACATTCTGGTCCTCACTGTGTCACTGTCCTCCTCATACAACACTCTGGTTCTCACTGTGTCACTGTCTCCCTCATACAACACTCTGGTCCTCACTGTGTCACTGTGTCTCCCTCATACAACACTCTGGTCCTCACTGTGTCACTGTGTCTCCCTCATACAACACTCTGGTCCTCACTGTGTCACTGTGTCTCCCTCATACAACACTCTGGTCTTCACTCTGTCACTGTGTCTCCCTCATACAACACTCTGGTCCTCACTGTGTCACTGTGTCTCCCTCATACAGCACTCTGGTCCTAACTGTGTCACTGTGTCTCCCTCATACAACACTCTGGTCCTCACTGTGTCACTGTGTCTCCCTCATACAACACTCTGGTCCTCACTGTGTCACTGTGTCTCCCTCATACAACACTCTGGTCCTCACTGTGTCACTGTGTCTCCCTCATACAACACTCTGGTCCTCACTGTGTCACTGTGTCACTGTGTCACTGTGTCACTGTGTCTCCCTCATACAACACTCTGGTCCTCACTGTGTCACTGTGTCTCCCTCATACAACACTCTGGTCCTCACTGTGTCACCCTCATACAACACTCTGGTCCTCACTGTGTCATTGTCTCCCTCATACAACACTCTGGTCCTCACTGTGTCACTGTGTCTCCCTCATACAACACTATGGTCCTCACTGTGTCTCTGTGTCTCCCTCATAGAACACTCTGGTCCTCACTGTGTATCTGTGTCTCCCTCATACAACACTCTGGTCCTCACTGTGTATCTTTGTCTCCCTCATACAACACTCTGGTCCTCACTGTGTCACTGTGTCACTGTGTCTCCCTCATACAACACTCTGGTCCTCACTGTGTCACAGTGTCTCCCTCATACAACACTCTGGTCCTCACTGTGTCACTGTGTCTCCCTCATAGAACACTCTGGTCCTCACTGTGTATCTGTGTCTCCCTCATACAACACTCTGGTCCTCACTGTGTCACTGTGTCTCCCTCATACAACACTCTGGTCCTCACTGTGTATCTGTGTCTCCCTCATACAACACTCTGGTCCTCACTGTGTCACTGTGTCTCCCTCATACAACACTCTGGTCCTCACTGTGTCACTGTGTCTCCCTCATACAACACTCTGGTCCTCACTGTGTCACTGTGTCACTGTGTCACTGTGTCTCCCTCATACAACACTCTGGTCCTCACTGTGTCACTGTGTCTCCCTCATACAACACTCTGGTCCTCACTGTGCCACTGTGTCTCCCTCATACAACACTCTGGTCCTCACTGTGTCACTGTCTCCCTCATACAACACTCTGGTCCTCACTGTGTCACTGTGTCTCCCTCATACAACACTCTGGTCCTCACTGTGTCACTGTGTCTCCCTCATAGAACACTCTGGTCCTCACTGTGTATCTGTGTCTCCCTCATACAACACTCTGGTCCTCACTGTGTATCTGTGTCTACCTCATACAACACTCTGGTCAACACTGTGTCACTGTGTCTCCCTCATACAGCACTCTGGTCCTCACTGTGTCGCTGTGTCTCCCTCATACAACACTCTGGTCCTCACTGTGTATTTGTGTCTCCCTCATACAACACTCTGGTCCTCACTGTGTCACTTTGTCTCCCTCATACAACACTCTGGTCCTCACTGTGTCACTGTCTTCCTCATACAACACTCTGATCCTCACTGTGTCGCTGTGTCTCCCTCATACAACACTCTGGTCCTCACTGTGTCACTGTGTCTCCCTCATACAGCACTCTGGTCCTAACTGTGTCGCTGTGTCTCCCTCATACAACATTCTGGTCGTCACTGTGTCACTGTGTCTTCCTCATACAACACTCTGGTCCTCAATGTGTCACTGTCTTCCTCATACAACACTCTGGTCCTCACTGTGTCACTGTCTTCCTCATACAACACTCTGGTCCTCACTGTGTCACTGTCCTCCTCATACAACACTCTGGTTCTCACTGTGTCACTGTCTTCCTCATACAACACTCTGGTTCTCACTGTGTCACTGTCTTCCTCATACAACACTCTGGTCCTCACTGTGTCACTGTCCTCCTCATACAACACTCTGGTTCTCACTGTGTCACTGTCTTCCTCATACAACACTCTGGTCCTCACTGTGTCACTGTCCTCCTCATACAACACTCTGGTTCTCACTGTGTCACTGTCTTCCTCATACAACACTCTGGTCCTCACTGTGTCTTCCTCATACAACACTCTGGTTCTCACTGTGTCACTGTCTCCCTCATACAACACTCTGGTCCTCACTGTGTCACTGTCCTCCTCATACAACACTCTGGTTCTCACTGTGTCACTGTCTTCCTCATACAACACTCTGGTCCTCACTGTGTCTTCCTCATACAACACTCTGGTCCTCACTGTGTCTCCCTCATACAACACTCTGGTCCTCACTGTGTCACTGTCCTCCTCATACAACACTCTGGTTCTCACTGTGTCACTGTCTCCCTCATACAACACTCTGGTCCTCACTGTGTCACTGTCCTCCTCATACAACACTCTGGTTCTCACTGTGTCACTGTCTCCCTCATACAACACTCTGGTCCTCACTGTGTCACTGTCTTCCTCATACAACACTCTGGTCCTCACTGTGTCACTGTCTTCCTCATACAACACTCTGGTCCTCACTGTGTCACTGTCCTCCTCATACAACACTCTGGTTCTCACTGTGTCACTGTCTCCCTCATACAAAACTCTGGTCCTCACTGTGTCACTGTCCTCCTCATACAACACTCTGGTTCTCACTGTGTCACTGTCTCCCTCATACAACACTCTGGTCCTCACTGTGTCACTGTCCTCCTCATACAACACTCTGGTTCTCACTGTGTCACTGTCTCCCTCATACAACACTCTGGTTCTCACTGTGTCACTGTCTTCCTCATACAACACTCTGGTTCTCACTGTGTCACTGTCTCCCTCATACAACACTCTGGTCCTCACTGTGTCACTGTCTTCCTCATACAACACTCTGGTCCTCACTGTGTCACTGTCTTCCTCATACAACACTCTGGTCCTCACTGTGTCACTGTCTTCCTCATACAACACTCTGGTCCTCACTGTGTCACTGTCTCCCTCATACAACACTCTGGTCCTCACTGTGTCACTGTCTTCCTCATACAACACTCTGGTCCTCACTGTGTCACTGTGTCTTCCTCATACAACACTCTGGTCCTCATTGTGTCACTGTGTCTCCCTCATACAACACTCTGGTCCTCACTGTGTCTCCCTCATACAACACTCTGGTCCTCACTGTGTCTTCCTCATACAACACTCTGGTTCTCACTGTGTCACTGTCTCCCTCATACAACACTCTGGTTCTCACTGTGTCACTGTCTTCCTCATACAACACTCTGGTCCTCACTGTGTCACTGTGTCTTCCTCATACAACACTCTGGTCCTCACTGTGTCACTGTCTCCCTCATACAACACTCTGGTCCTCACTGTGTCACTGTCTTCCTCATACAACACTCTGGTCCTCACTGTGTCACTGTCTTCCTCATACAACACTCTGGTTCTCACTGTGTCACTGTGTCTTCCTCATACAACACTCTGGTCCTCACTGTGTCTTCCTCATACAACACTCTGGTCCTCACTGTGTCTCCCTCATACAACACTCTGGTTCTCACTGTGTCACTGTCCTCCTCATACAACACTCTGGTTCTCACTGTGTCACTGTCCTCCTCATACAACACTCTGGTCCTCACTGTGTCTTCCTCATACAACACTCTGGTCCTCACTGTGTCTCCCTCATACAACACTCTGGTTCTCACTGTGTCACTGTCCTCCTCATACAACACTCTGGTCCTCACTGTGTCTTCCTCATACAACACTCTGGTCCTCACTGTGTCTCCCTCATACAACACTCTGGTTCTCACTGTGTCACTGTCCTCCTCATACAACACTCTGGTTCTCACTGTGTCACTGTCCTCCTCATACAACACTCTGGTCCTCACTGTGTCTTCCTCATACAACACTCTGGTCCTCACTGTGTCTCCCTCATACAACACTCTGGTTCTCACTGTGTCACTGTCCTCCTCATACAACACTCTGGTCCTCACTGTGTCTTCCTCATACAACACTCTGGTCCTCACTGTGTCTCCCTCATACAACACTCTGGTTCTCACTGTGTCACTGTCCTCCTCATACAACACTCTGGTCCTCACTGTGTCTTCCTCATACAACACTCTGGTCCTCACTGTGTCTCCCTCATACAACACTCTGGTTCTCACTGTGTCACTGTCCTCCTCATACAACACTCTGGTCCTCACTGTGTCACTGTCCTCCTCATACAACACTCTGGTTCTCACTGTGTCACTGTCCTCCTCATACAACACTCTGGTCCTCACTGTGTCTTCCTCATACAACACTCTGGTCCTCACTGTGTCACTGTCTCCCTCATACAACACTCTGGTCCTCACTGTGTCACTGTCCTCCTCATACAACACTCTGGTTCTCACTGTGTCACTGTCTTCCTCATACAACACTCTGGTCCTCACTGTGTCTTCCTCATACAACACTCTGGTCCTCACTGTGTCACTGTCTCCCTCATACAACACTCTGGTCCTCACTGTGTCACTGTCCTCCTCATACAACACTCTGGTCCTCACTGTGTCACTGTCCTCCACATACAACACTCTGGTCCTCACTGTGTCACTGTCTCCCTCATACAACACTCTGGTTCTCACTGTGTCACTGTCCTCCACATACAACACTCTGGTCCTCACTGTGTCACTGTCCTCCACATACAACACTCTGGTCCTCACTCTGCTGAAGACAAGACACTTCTCCTCAACAAGTTTTTATTGTCACAACTTTTCGTTTCGTGTTGAACTTTATCAGCTTCGTTATAGGGCGAAACGTTGCCACAATGAAAGAAATAGTTGATGGTAACCTGCCACTGCTCTGCCTGACCATCTTGATAGTTGTGGTCATGTCTTCTTAAGTCTCCTCAGGTTTAACCTTCACTCGTAGTTTATGTCTGGCAACTTGGGGGACAGTCTCATAGCAACCATTATATGAGTGTCTGTATATATATATATATATATATATATATATATATATATATATATATATATATATATATATATATATATATATATATATATATATATATATATATATATGTAATTTACTTTATGTATTTCCTTTCTTTTTGGTTAAGCTGAGGAGGGAAAAGAGTTGGGTAGGATAAATCAGTGAAAAAAGACGAGAGGTTGAGTGAGAGTAGAAAGTAAGAGAAAGTAAGAATTTTAAGTAGTCTGACCACTTTGAGTGGAATATAAGAAAGTGTTTTTTGTCACGTAGTGTCAAGGATTTCGTTAGGTTGGAGCTCTATACTGATGCTGCAAACTTAACAGTTATTCCGAAGTGTGTTCCGTAGAGTGTTCTGCTTCATTCAGCGCTCTTTGCTCTACTGTATGAAGTGTTCCGACTGAATCATTGTTGTGAGGGGCGAGGTGTGTGGTATTTTGATTAACACGTTGTTCTTAAGTGGTCTGATACAGTCAAAGTTCTGAACTACCAGCTGTACAGTAGCTACTGTTTACACACTGTTTTGACAGTATCAGTGTTCTGAGTTACCAGCTGTACAGTGGTCTGATCGATTCAACGTTGGGGCTCACGAACGAAGGCCATTAGTACATTTCTGCCTCACGATACGTTTGGTGTACTGTGTACCCGAGGTCACTCCCCTGACGTGGACTCCTGGACCTGTGTCTCTCCTAATTGCTGTCTCTTCACCCTCCTCCTCTGCCCAGATCCCACCTTCATCACTATGCATATAGAGGACACTAGCACACTGATATACCCATTTGTTTATTATTTTTTGTATATATATATATATATATATATATATATATATATATATATATATATATATATATATATATATATATATATCTATATATATAAGTCACTATGCAAAATAACGTAGGTATGAGAGTTTTCAACATACTGACTGACTGATTGATACTGAGGAAGGTACAGCATATGCTGTGCTTTTCTGAAAATTGATGAACTGAACACATCGACTCCAGGCTGAGGGACTGATTACCACAAACTCCTCCCCATCTCCCACCGTTCTTCTCTCTAATAGACCGAAGAAGCTACTGGCTGGCGAAACGTTTCCTTGATAAAGATTCCCGAATGTCACACCATCATCTCATTCTTCAACTCGTCAATTTTTTTCAAAACCATTAAAATTACCCGTAATTTGTTCCAGCCACGGTATTGTGATTTTCTTTTTTCATGGTGGACTAGTATAGTGTTTCCATAGCGTGAATGTGGCTTATAGCGTATGTCTTTTTTTTCTTTACAGAGACCCGGGGGGAGATTCACTGGGGTATAAAGCAGCACCTAGCACTACGCCAGCCACCTGCCTTCACCTACCTTCACTACGCCAGTGACGACGAGGCTGTGGAAGGACGCAAGATTTACAAGAACCCGCGGAATGCTCCTTCCCTCTCCTGCCCGAGGAATGACGGGGCTGTCAAGCGTGCGGTAAGTGCCAACTTCCAGCTGAACCACGGGAGAACCACAGGGGAATCACGGGGAAACCACCTGGTGAACCATAGTGTAAGAAACATCAGACAGGAGATCCCTCAGCGTGTAGGTTCTCGACAGATAAGTAAGAAACGTACTCATCATTTAAGCATCTTTATACCCTAACGTGTGGACTACACAGTCGACTTCGTCAGTATTCAGTCCATGTACCGAGACTTTACATAATTCCCTGCTTTAGGGATTAAGATAATTTTATTGTGGCAACGTTTCGCTCTCCAGGAGCGAAACGTTGCTGGTAGCTGCTTGATAAAGTTCCTGGAGAGCGAAACGTTGCCGGTAAGGTAATCTTGATTGGTGGTGACTGATTTTCATACAGCAGCCTAACACTCGTGTGCTCGACGCGCTTTAAGCCTACAGCGTAATACCCAATGATGGGTTGGCCTAAGGTCTGTAATGGTGGGGGTCACCACCCCCAGGATGTAATCCAAATCAGCCGATTAATACCGAGGTACCTGTTTAGTAATGATGGTAGAATTACCGACAATAATGTATCCGAGTATAACAGTAAAGACCAAGTCAAATACGTTGGGTAAAGAGGGACACATATGCAACTAATGTCACATTTTATTGTGGCAACGTTTCCCTCTCCAGGAGCTTTGTCAAGCCGTTGTTACTGGCGGTTAACGGCTTTGTCAATCTGTTACCGTTGTTACTGGCCGTTAACGGCTTTGACAATAAGTTACCGACCGTTAACGGCTTGACAAAACTTCAGGAGAGCGAAACGTTGCCGCAAGAAAATATCACAATAGCTGCACATGCGTCCTTTTACCCAGCTTTCGTCTCCACTTTTATGCTCTGATACATTACCTTCTTAACATCCCTGAAGAAGTATCTATCATCCCACAGATTCCTCATCAACTCCGCTACTTCCCTTCCTCTGTTTTGTGATTCATTTCATATTTTTCAGACCTATCTGCCGCTATATCTTCCTCAAGCATTTATATCCATTCACTTTCCAATGCTCGTTCCTTCCTTCAAGCACCAATATACGGGAATATCTATCCTCATCTATCCTCATCTCGCTTCTGTCTGACTGCTTATGGTCCGTGTCGGGCCCAAACGTTGTCTTCAGTTTGTTTCATTTGCTCGGGTTATATGTGTACCTGTTATTCTAATGGCAAAACTCTTGAACATATCCTAGATGTGGCTCCACACTGGTGTTGAGTACTCGAGGGTTCGTAAATGGATTCTTTTAGTTCACTTTCATTAGAGCAGTTGTTGTGCCTGGTAGACATGCACAAGTGAGTGATATTATTCACCCTGAATGTTAATTGGGAGAGAGTAATGTCTAATGCATTTAAATTCTTTCCTGACACCTGGGTTGTCTGTGCCAGTGTATGCAAGAGTATGTATCATAGGGAAATACATGTATGCATCAGTATGTGTCATAGGGAAATAGAGGTATGTATCAGTATGAGTCATAGGGAAATACAGGTATGTATCAGTATGTGTCATAGGGAAATACATATTGGTGGGTGGCCGTGAGAACATACAAGGTGCCAGAGTGTTGTAATGTGAATTACTGTCTTACTTTAGGGTTTTATGGTCCTGTGCGTGTTGTTAGTTATTAATGGGCCGTTTGTGTGTTTGTGTGTGTGTGTGTGTGTGTGTGTGTGTGTGTGTGTGTGTGTGTGTGTGTGTGTGTGTGTGTGTGTGTGTGTGTGTGTGTGTGTCTGTGTGTGTGTGTGTGAGTATCACCTAGTTGTACTCACCTAGTTGAGGTTGCGGGGGTCGAGTCCGAGCTCCTGGCCCCGCCTCTTCACTGGTCGCTACTAGGTCACTCTCCCTGAACCGTGAGCTTTATCATACCTCTGCTTAAAGCTATGTATGGATCCTGCCTCCACTACATCGCTTCCCAAACTATTCCACTTCCTGACTACTCTGTGGCTGAAGAAATACTTCCTAACATCCCTGTGATTCATCTGTGTCTTCAACTTCCAACTGTGTCCCCATGTTGCTGTGTCCAGTCTCTGGAACATCCTGTCTTTGTCCACCTTGTCAATTCCTCTCAGTATTTTGTATGTCGTTATCATGTCCCCCCTATCTATCCTGTCCTCCAGTGTCGTCACGTTGATTTCCCTTAACCTCTCCTCGTAGGACATACCTCTTAGCTCTGAGACTAGTCTTGTTGCAAACCTTTGCACTTTCTCTAGTTTCTTTACGTGCTTGGCTAGGTGTGGGTTCCAAACTGGTGCCGCATACTCCAATATGGGCCTAACGTATACGGTGTACAGGGTCCTGAATGATTCCTTATTAAGATGTCGGAATGCTGTTCTGAGGTTTGCTAGGCGCCCATATGCTGTAGCAGTTATTTAGTTGATGTGCGCTTCAGGATATGTGCCTGGTGTTATACTCACCCCAAGATCTTTTTCCTTGAGTGAGGTTTGTAGTCTCTGGCCCTCTAGACTATATTCCGTCTGCGGTCTTCTTTGCCCTTCCCCAATCTTCATGACTTTGCACTTGGTGGGATTGAACTCCAGGAGCCAATTGCTGGACCAGGTCTGCAGCCTGTCCAGATCCCTTTGTAGTTCTGCTTGGTCTTCGATCGAATGAATTCTTCTCATCAAGTTCACGTCATCTGCAAACAGGGACACTTCGGAGTCTATTCCTTCCGTCATGTCGTTCACAAATACCAGAAACAGCACTGGTCCTAGGATTGACCCCTGTGGGACCCCGATGGTCACAGGTGCCCACTCTGACACCTCGCCACGCACCATGACTCGCTGCTGTCTTCCTGGCAAGTATTCCCTGATCCATTGTAGTGCCTTCCCTGTTATCCCTGCTTGGTCCTCTACTTTTTGCACTAATCTCTTGTGTGGAACTGTGTCAAACTCCTTCTTGCAGTCCAAGAAAATGCAATCAACCCACCCCTCTCTCTCTTGTCTTACTGCTGTCACCATGTCATAGAAGTCCAGTAGGTTTGTGACACAGGATTTCCAGTCCCTGAAACCATGTTGGCTGCTGTTGATGAGATCATTCCTTTCTAGGTGTTCCACCACTCTTCTCCTGATAATCTTCTCCATAACTTTGCATACTATACATGTCAGTGACACTGGTCTGTAGTTTAGTGCTTCATGTCTGTCTCCTTTTTTAAAGATTGGGACTACATTTGCTGTCTTCCATGCCTCAGGCAATCTCCCTGTTTCGATAGATGTATTGAATATTGTTGTTAGGGGTACACATAGCGCCTCTGCTCCCTCTCTCAGGACCCATGGAGAGATGTTATCCGGCCCCATTGACTTTGAGGTGTCTAGCTCACTCAGAAGCCTCTTCACTTCTTCCTCTGTTGTGTGTACTGTGTCCAGCACTTGGTGGTGTACCCCACCTCTCCGTCTTTCTGGAGCCCCTTCTGTTTCCTCTGTGAACACTTCTTTGAATCTCTTGTTGAGTTCCTCACATACTTCACGGTCATTTCTTGTTGTCTCTCCTCCTTTCTTCCTTAGCCTGATTACCTGGTCCTTGACTGTTGTTTTCCTCCTGATGTGGCTGTATAACAGCTTCGGGTCAGATTTGGCTTTCGCTGTTATGTCTTTGGGCCTCCCTTCCTAACTGTGCATATTCATTTCTGGCTCTACGACTGCTCTCCTCATTCTCCTGGGTCCTTTGCCTTCTATATTTCTTCCACACTTGGTTTTTGCCTCCCTGCACCTTTGGGTGAACCATGGGCTCATCCTGGCTTTTTCATTATTCCTGTTACCCTTGGGTACAAACCTCTCCTCAGCCTCCTTACACATTGTTGCTACATATTCCATCATCTCATTAACTGGCTTCCCTGCCAGTTCTGTGTGTGTGTGTGTGTGTGTGTGTGTGTGTACTCACCTATTTGTACTCACCTATTTGTGGTTGCAGGTGTCGAGTCTTAGCTCCTGGCCCCGCCTCTTCACCGGTTGCTACTGGGCCCTCTCTCTCCCCGCTCCATGAGCTTTATCAAACCTCGTCTTGTGATGAATGGTTTGAAAAACCGACAAGTTGAAGATTGAGACACTTATGCAGCATATGAGAATCTTTATTCAGGAAACGTTTCGCCACACAGTGGCTTCATCAGTCCAATACAAAGAGGAAGGCGTAAGGAGAGGAGGAGAATGAGGTAATCAGTCCCTCAGCCTGGAGTCGATGTGTTCAGTCCATCAATCTTGTAGAATGTACAGCATAGGGCCGTAGACGTGGCTTATATACTGTATAAGTGTCTCAATCTTCAACTTGTCGGTTTTTCAAACCATTCATCACAACTGTCAGACACTGCAGCATCATGGGATCTTGTTACAAATGAATTCTTCAACACTTGTTCAACCTTTGGACGAAGACCTACTTCGACTAGTGGATGGTACCACTATGACCCCGCCTCCGCCTGCTTCACCTCACCTCACTACAGTATATAAGCCACGTCTACGGCCCTATGCTGTACATTCTACAAGATTGATGGACTGAACACATCGACTCCAGGCTGAGGGACTGATTACCTCATACTCCTCCTCTCCTTACGCCTTCCTCTTTGTATTGGACTGATGAAGCCACTGTGTGGCGAAACGTTTCCTGAATAAAGATTCTCATATGCTGCATAAGTGTCTCAATCTTCAAACCTCGTCTTAAAACTGTGTATGGTTCCTGCCTCCACTACGTCATTTTCTAGGTTATTCCACTGCCTTACAACTCTATGACTGAAGAAATACTTCCTAATATCTCTCTGACTCATTTGTGTCTTCAACTTTCAATTGTGGCCTCTTGTTTCTGTGTCCCCTCCCTGGAACATCCTGTCTTTGTCCACCTTGTCTATTCCACGCAGTATTTTATATGTCGTTATCATGTCTCCCCTGATCCTCCTGTCGTCAGGCCGATTTCCCTTAATCTTTCTTCATAGGACATTCCCCTTAGCTCTGGAACTAACCTTGTGGCAAACCTTTGTACTTTCTCTAGTTTCTTGACGTGCTTTATCAAGTGCGGGTTCCAAACAGGTGCTGCATACTCCAGTATGGGCCTGACATACACGGTGTACAGTGTCTTGAACGATTCCTTACTAAGGTATCGGAATGCTGTTCTCAGGTTTGCCAGGCGCCCATATGCTGCAGCAGTTATCTGATTGATGTGTGCTTCCGGAGACATGCTCGGTGTTATACTCACCCCAAGATCTTTCTCCTTGAGTGAGGTTTGCAGTCTTTGGCCACCTAGCCTATACTCTGTCTGTGGTCTTCTGTGCCCTTCCCCTATCTTCATGACTTTGCATTTGGCAGGATTAAATTCGAGAAGCCATTTGCTGGACCAGGTGTCCAGTCTGTCCAGGTCTCTTTGAAGTCCTGCCTGGTCCTCATCAGATTTAATTCTCCTCATTAACTTCACATCATCTGCAAACAGGGACACTTCTGAGTCTAACCCTTCCATCATCGTGTGTGTGTGTGTGTGTGTGTGTGTGTGTGTGTGTGTGTGTGTGTGTGTGTGTTTGTGTGTGTGTACTCACCTAATTGTGGTTGCAGGGCTCGAGATTCAGCTCCTGGCCCCGCATATTCACTGATCGCTACTAGGTCCACTCTCTCTCTCTTCTTCCTGAGCTTTATCATACCTCGTCTTAAAGCTATGTATGGCTCCTGCATCCACTACATCACTTGCTAGACTATTCCACACCCTGACTACTCTATGACTGAAGAAATGCTTCCTAACATCCCTTTGACCCGTCGGAGTCTTCAGCTTCCAGCTGTGACCCTTGTTTCTGTGTTCCCCCTCTGGAACATTCTGTCTTTATCCACCTTATCTATTCCATGCAGTATTTTGTATGTCGTTATCATTTCTCCCCTAACCCTCATGTCCTCCAGTGTCGTCAGGCCTATTTCCCTCTGCCTTTCTTTGTAGGACATTCCTCTGTGCTCCGGAACTAACCCAGTTGCAAACCTTTGCACTTTCTTTAATTTCTTGAAGTGCTTGACCAGGTGTGAGTTCCAAACTGGTGCTGCATAATCCAGTATGGACCTGACGGACACAGTATACAGTGTCTTGAATGATTCCTTACTAAGGTGTCGGCACGATAATTCTCAGGGTTGCCAGGCGCCCTGATGCTCAAGCGGTTATCTGGTTGATGTGTGCTTCCGGAGACGTGCTCGGTGTTACGCTCACCCCAAGATCTTTATCCTTGAGTGAGGTTTGCAGTTTTTGTCCACCTAGCCTTTACTCTGTCTGCGGTCTTCTGTGCCCTTCAGCAATCTTAATGACTTTGCATTTGGCGGTGTTGAATTCGAGAAGCCAGTTGCTGGACGAGGTGTTCAGTCTGTCCAGGTCTCTTCGTAGTCCTGATCCTCATCAGACTTAATTCTCCTCATTAACTTCACATCATCTGCCAACAGGGACACTTCTGAGTCTATCCCTTCCACCATGTCGTTCACATAAACCAAAAATAGCACTGGTCCTAGGACTGACCCCTGTCGGACCCCGCTCGTCACAGGCGCCCACTGTGATACCTCATTACGTACCACCACTCTTTGTTGCCTCCCTGACAGTTATTCTCTGATCCATTGCAGAGCCCTTCCTGTTATATGCGCCTGATCCTCCAGCTTCTGCACTAATCTCTTGTGAGGAACTGTGTCGAAGGCCTTTTTGCAGTCCAAGAAAATGCAATCAACCCACCCCTCTCTCTCGTGTCTTACTTCTGTTACTTTATCATAAAACTCCTGAAGGATTGTGACACAGGATTTGGTGTGTATGTGTGTGTGTGTGTGTGTGTGTTTGTGTGTGTGTGTGTGTGTGTGTGTGTGTGTGTGTGTTTGTGTGTGTGTGTGTGTGTGTGTGTGTGTGTGTGTGTGTGTGTGTGTGTGTGTGTGTGTGTGTGTGTGTGTGTGTGTGTGTGTGTGTGTGTGTGTGTGTGTGTGTTTGTGTGTGTGTGTGTGTTTGTGTGTGTGTGTGTGTGTGTGTGTGTGTGTGTGTGTGTGTGTGTGTGTGTGTGTGTGTGTGTGTGTGTGTTTGTGTGTGTGTGTGTGTGTGTGTGTGTGTGTGTGTGTGTGTGTGTGTGTGTGTGTGTGTGTGTGTGTGTGTGTGTGTGTG
>NC_091297.1:126237-141237 GCF_038502225.1 Cherax quadricarinatus
CATACTGAAGCCTCTCCTTCCTTCATACTGAAGCCTCTCCTTCCTTCATACTGAAGCCTCTCCTTCCTTCATACTGAAGCCTCTCCTTCCTTCATACTGAAGCCTCTCCTTCCTTCATACTGAAGCCTCTCCTTCCTTCATACTGAAGCCTCTCCTTCCTTCATACTGAAGCCTCTCCTTCCTTCATACTGAAGCCTCTCCTTCCTTCATACTGAAGCCTCTCCTTCCTTCATACTGAAGCCTCTCCTTCCTTCATACTGAAGCCTCTCCTTCCTTCATACTGAAGCCTCTCCTTCCTTCATACTGAAGCCTCTCCTTCCTTCATACTGAAGCCTCTCCTTCCTTCATACTGAAGCCTCTCCTTCCTTCATACTGAAGCCTCTCCTTCCTTCATACTGAAGCCTCTCCTTCCTTCATACTGAAGCCTCTCCTTCCTTCATACTGAAGCCTCTCCTTCCTTCATACTGAAGCATCTCCTTCCTTCATACTGAAGCCGCTCCTTCCTTCATACTGAAGCCTCTCCTTCCTTCATACTGAAGCCTCTCCTTCCTTCATACTGAAGCCTCTCCTTCCTTCATACTGAAGCCTCTCCTTCCTTCATACTGAAGCCTCTCCTTCCTTCATACTGAAGCCTCTCCTTCCTTCATACTGAAGCCTCTCCTTCCTTCATACTGAAGCCTCTCCTTCCTTCATACTGAAGCCTCTCCTTCCTTCATACTGAAGCCTCTCCTTCCTTCATACTGAAGCCTCTCCTTCCTTCATACTGAAGCCTCTCCTTCCTTCATACTGAAGCCTCTCCTTCCTTCATACTGAAGCCTCTCCTTCCTTCATACTGAAGCCTCTCCTTCCTTCATACTGAAGCCTCTCCTTCCTTCATACTGAAGCCTCTCCTTCCTTCATACTGAAGCCTCTCCTTCCTTCATACTGAAGCCTCTCCTTCCTTCATACTGAAGCCTCTCCTTCCTTCATACTGAAGCCTCTCCTTCCTTCATACTGAAGCCTCTCCTTCCTTCATACTGAAGCCTCTCCTTCCTTCATACTGAAGCCTCTCCTTCCTTCATACTGAAGCCTCTCCTTCCTTCATACTGAAGCCTCTCCTTCCTTCATACTGAAGCCTCTCCTTCCTTCATACTGAAGCCTCTCCTTCCTTCATACTGAAGCCTCTCCTTCCTTCATACTGAAGCCTCTCCTTCCTTCATACTGAAGCCTCTCCTTCCTTCATACTGAAGCCTCTCCTTCCTTCATACTGAAGCCTCTCCTTCCTTCATACTGAAGCCTCTCCTTCCTTCATACTGAAGCCTCTCCTTCCTTCATACTGAAGCCTCTCCTTCCTTCATACTGAAGCCTCTCCTTCCTTCATACTGAAGCCTCTCCTTCCTTCATACTGAAGCCTCTCCTTCCTTCATACTGAAGCCTCTCCTTCCTTCATACTGAAGCCTCTCCTTCCTTCATACTGAAGCCTCTCCTTCCTTCATACTGAAGCCTCTCCTTCCTTCATACTGAAGCCTCTCCTTCCTTCATACTGAAGCCTCTCCTTCCTTCATACTGAAGCCTCTCCTTCCTTCATACTGAAGCCTCTCCTTCCTTCATACTGAAGCCTCTCCTTCCTTCATACTGAAGCCTCTCCTTCCTTCATACTGAAGCCTCTCCTTCCTTCATACTGAAGCCTCTCCTTCCTTCATACTGAAGCCTCTCCTTCCTTCATACTGAAGCCTCTCCTTCCTTCATACTGAAGCCTCTCCTTCCTTCATACTGAAGCCTCTCCTTCCTTCATACTGAAGCCTCTCCTTCCTTCATACTGAAGCCTCTCCTTCCTTCATACTGAAGCCTCTCCTTCCTTCATACTGAAGCCTCTCCTTCCTTCATACTGAAGCCTCTCCTTCCTTCATACTGAAGCCTCTCCTTCCTTCATACTGAAGCCTCTCCTTCCTTCATACTGAAGCCTCTCCTTCCTTCATACTGAAGCCTCTCCTTCCTTCATACTGAAGCCTCTCCTTCCTTCATACTGAAGCCTCTCCTTCCTTCATACTGAAGCCTCTCCTTCCTTCATACTGAAGCCTCTCCTTCCTTCATACTGAAGCCTCTCCTTCCTTCATACTGAAGCCTCTCCTTCCTTCATACTGAAGCCTCTCCTTCCTTCATACTGAAGCCTCTCCTTCCTTCATACTGAAGCCTCTCCTTCCTTCATACTGAAGCCTCTCCTTCCTTCATACTGAAGCCTCTCCTTCCTTCATACTGAAGCCTCTCCTTCCTTCATACTGAAGCCTCTCCTTCCTTCATACTGAAGCCTCTCCTTCCTTCATACTGAAGCCTCTCCTTCCTTCATACTGAAGCCTCTCCTTCCTTCATACTGAAGCCTCTCCTTCCTTCATACTGAAGCCTCTCCTTCCTTCATACTGAAGCCTCTCCTTCCTTCATACTGAAGCCTCTCCTTCCTTCATACTGAAGCCTCTCCTTCCTTCATACTGAAGCCTCTCCTTCCTTCATACTGAAGCCTCTCCTTCCTTCATACTGAAGCCTCTCCTTCCTTCATACTGAAGCCTCTCCTTCCTTCATACTGAAGCCTCTCCTTCCTTCATACTGAAGCCTCTCCTTCCTTCATACTGAAGCCTCTCCTTCCTTCATACTGAAGCCTCTCCTTCCTTCATACTGAAGCCTCTCCTTCCTTCATACTGAAGCCTCTCCTTCCTTCATACTGAAGCCTCTCCTTCCTTCATACTGAAGCCTCTCCTTCCTTCATACTGAAGCCTCTCCTTCCTTCATACTGAAGCCTCTCCTTCCTTCATACTGAAGCCTCTCCTTCCTTCATACTGAAGCCTCTCCTTCCTTCATACTGAAGCCTCTCCTTCCTTCATACTGAAGCCTCTCCTTCCTTCATACTGAAGCCTCTCCTTCCTTCATACTGAAGCCTCTCCTTCCTTCATACTGAAGCCTCTCCTTCCTTCATACTGAAGCCTCTCAATCCTTCATACTGAAGCCTCTCCTTCCTTCATACTGAAGCCTCTCCTTCCTTCATACTGAAGCCTCTCCTTCCTTCATACTGAAGCCTCTCCTTCCTTCATACTGAAGCCTCTCCTTCCTTCATACTGAAGCCTCTCCTTCCTTCATACTGAAGCCTCTCCTTCCTTCATACTGAAGCCTCTCCTTCCTTCATACTGAAGCCTCTCAATCCTTCATACTGAAGCCTCTCCTTCCTTCATACTGAAGCCTCTCCTTCCTTCATACTGAAGCCTCTCCTTCCTTCATACTGAAGCCTCTCCTTCCTTCTACTGAAGCCTCTCCTTCCTTCATACTGAAGCCTCTCCTTCCTTCATACTGAAGCCTCTCCTTCCTTCATACTGAAGCCTCTCCTTCCTTCATACTGAAGCCTCTCCTTCCTTCATACTGAAGCCTCTCCCTACTGAAGCCTCTCCTTCCTTCATACTGAAGCCTCTCCTTCCTTCATACTGAAGCCTCTCCTTCCTTCATACTGAAGCCTCTCCTTCCTTCATACTGAAGCCTCTCCTTCCTTCATACTGAAGCCTCTCCTTCCTTCATACTGAAGCCTCTCCTTCCTTCATACTGAAGCCTCTCCTTCCTTCATACTGAAGCCTCTCCTTCCTTCATACTGAAGCCTCTCCTTCCTTCATACTGAAGCCTCTCCTTCCTTCATACTGAAGCCTCTCCTTCCTTCATACTGAAGCCTCTCCTTCCTTCATACTGAAGCCTCTCAATCCTTCATACTGAAGCCTCTCCTTCCTTCATACTGAAGCCTCTCCTTCCTTCATACTGAAGCCTCTCAATCCTTCATACTGAAGCCTCTCCTTCCTTCATACTGAAGCCTCTCCTTCCTTCATACTGAAGCCTCTCCTTCCTTCATACTGAAGCCTCTCCTTCCTTCATACTGAAGCCTCTCCTTCCTTCATACTGAAGCCTCTCCTTCCTTCATACTGAAGCCTCTCCTTCCTTCATACTGAAGCCTCTCCTTCCTTCATACTGAAGCCTCTCCTTCCTTCATACTGAAGCCTCTCAATCCTTCATACTGAAGCCTCTCCTTCCTTCATACTGAAGCCTCTCCTTCCTTCATACTGAAGCCTCTCCTTCCTTCATACTGAAGCCTCTCCTTCCTTCATACTGAAGCCTCTCCTTCCTTCATACTGAAGCCTCTCAATCCTTCATACTGAAGCCTCTCCTTCCTTCATACTGAAGCCTCTCCTTCCTTCATACTGAAGCCTCTCCTTCCTTCATACTGAAGCCTCTCCTTCCTTCATACTGAAGCCTCTCCTTCCTTCATACTGAAGCCTCTCCTTCCTTCATACTGAAGCCTCTCCTTCCTTCATACTGAAGCCTCTCCTTCCTTCATACTGAAGCCTCTCCTTCCTTCATACTGAAGCCTCTCAATCCTTCATACTGAAGCCTCTCCTTCCTTCATACTGAAGCCTCTCCTTCCTTCATACTGAAGCCTCTCCTTCCTTCATACTGAAGCCTCTCCTTCCTTCATACTGAAGCCTCTCCTTCCTTCATACTGAAGCCTCTCCTTCCTTCATACTGAAGCCTCTCCTTCCTTCATACTGAAACCGTATGTTCAACTCGTTATGATTCACTCTGTATAGCTGAGTTCGGCGCCTGACCTTCTTAGCAGCCCCGCGCCTGACCTTCCTATCAGCCCGCCTCCTGACCTTCCTAGCAGTCCCGGCGCCTGACCTTCCTAGCAGCCCCGCGCCTAACCTTCCTAGCAGCCCCGCGCCTGACCTTCCTAGCAGCCCAGCGCCTGACCTTCCTATCAGCCCGCCTCCTGACCTTCCTAGCAGTCCCGGCGCCTGACCTTCCTAGCAGCCCCGCGCCTAACCTTCCTAGCAGCCCCGCGCCTGACCTTCCTAGCAGCCCGGCGCCTGACCTTCCTAGCAGTCCCGGCGCCTGACCTTCCTAGCAGACCCGGCGCCTGACCTTCCTAGCAGCCCGCCTCCTGACCTTCCTAGCAGTCCCGGCGCCTGACCTTCCTAGCAGCCCCGCGCCTAACCTTCCTAGCAGCCCCGCGCCTGACCTTCCTAGCAGCCCGGCGCCTGACCTTCCTAGCAGCCCCGGCGCCTGACCTTCCTAGCAGCCCCGCGCCTGACCTTCCTAGCAGCCCGGCGCCTGACCTTCCTAGCAGTCCTGGGCATATCGACTGCCTGAGTGATAAGTTCTTGGATGACCGAGGTTACTGACCTGCCAGTTGCACTCTCACCCCCCACACCCATAGGATCTGTGACTCGATCTTTGCAACCACAGTTAGGTGAGCACACGCTCGTACTTGCACACATGTGTACATGCAATCCTGCACACGACCTTGGCAGCCCTCGATAACCATATTGATATCCTTTGCAAGGCAACATAATTAATATGCCAATACTGCTGTGAGGAGGCAGGTTTTGTGGCGAGGGTGTTGTCAGAGATACAGTGGTGAGTGACTGTAAAACTGTAGAGACTGTCTTCCTGAGTGACTGTAAAACTGTAGAGACTGTCTTCCTGAGTGACTGTAAAACTGTAGAGACTGTCTTCCTGAGTGACTGTAAAACTGTAGAGACTGTCTTCCTGAGTGACTGTAAAACTGTAGAGACTGTCTTCCTGAGTGACTGTGAAACTGCAGAGACTGTCTTCCTGAGTGACTGTGAAACTGGAGAGACTGTCTTCCTGAGTGACTGTGAAACTGGAGTGACTGTCTTCCTGAGTGACTGTGAAACTGCAGAGACTGTCTTCCTGAGTGACTGTAAAACTGGAGAGACTGTCTTCCTGAGTGACTGTGAAACTGGAGTGACTGTCTTCCTGAGTGACTGTGAAACTGCAGAGACTGTCTTCCTGAGTCACTGTAAAACTGGAGAGACTGTCTTCCTGAGTGACTGTGAAACTGCAGAGACTGTCTTCCTGAGTGACTGTAAAACTGGAGAGACTGTCTTCCTGAGTGACTGTAAAACTGACTGTCTTCCTGAACTGCTGGAGAGACTGTCTTCCTGAGTGACTGTGAAACTGCAGAGACTGTCTTCCTGAGTGACTGTAAAACTGGAGAGACTGTCTTCCTGAGTGACTGTAAAACTGGAGAGACTGTCTTCCTGAGTGACTGTAAAACTGCAGAGACTGTCTTCCTGAGTGACTGTAAAACTGCAGAGACTGTCTTCCTGAGTGACTGTAAAACTGGAGAGACTGTCTTCCTGAGTGACTGTAAAACTGTAGAGACTGTCTTCCTGAGTGACTGTAAAACTGGAGAGACTGTCTTCCTGAGTGACTGTAAAACTGGAGAGACTGTCTTCCTGAGTGACTGTGAAACTGCAGAGACTGTCTTCCTGAGTGACTGTAAAACTGGAGAGACTGTCTTCCTGAGTGACTGTGAAACTGCAGAGACTGTCTTCCTGAGTGACTGTAAAACTGTAGAGACTGTCTTCCTGAGTGACTGTAAAACTGGAGAGACTGTCTTCCTGAGTGACTGTAAAACTGGAGAGACTGTCTTCCTGAGTGACTGTGAAACTGCAGAGACTGTCTTCCTGAGTGACTGTAAAACTGGAGAGACTGTCTTCCTGAGTGACTGTGAAACTGCAGAGACTGTCTTCCTGAGTGACTGTAAAACTGTAGAGACTGTCTTCCTGAGTGACTGTGAAACTGGAGAGACTGTCTTCCTGAGTGACTGTAAAACTGGAGAGACTGTCTTCCTGAGTGACTGTAAAACTGGAGAGACTGTCTTCCTGAGTGACTGTAAAACTGGAGAGACTGTCTTCCTGAGTGACTGTAAAACTGGAGAGACTGTCTTCCTGAGTGACTGTGAAACTGGAGAGACTGTCTTCCTGAGTGACTGTGAAACTGCAGAGACTGTCTTCCTGAGTGACTGTAAAACTGTAGAGACTGTCTTCCTGAGTGACGGTAAAACTGTAGAGACTGTCTTGCTGAGTGACGGTAAAACTGTAGAGACTGTCTTCCTGAGTGACTGTAAAACTGTAGAGACTGTCTTCCTGAGTGACTGTGAAACTGTAGAGACTGTCTTCCTGAGTGACTGTGAAACTGGAGAGACTGTCTTCCTGAGTGACTGTAAAACTGGAGAGACTGTCTTCCTGAGTCACTGTAAAACTGGAGAGACTGTCTTCCTGAGTGACTGTAAAACTGGAGAGACTGTCTTCCTGAGTGACTGTAAAACTGGAGAGACTGTCTTCCTGAGTGACTGTAAAACTGGAGAGACTGTCTTCCTGAGTGACTGTAAAACTGGAGAGACTGTCTTCCTGAGTGACTGTAGAATTTGTGGAGAACTGGTTAGATAAGTACACTTTCCTGCATGAAACAAACATAAGATCAGCGTTACTTATCTTTTAACAGCACGATTTCCAGCAGCCTCTCCCTGGAAATCACTTCGGGGTGCCGTCTCAGTGTCCACAGTGGCTGTTGATTAACAAGTGAGTTATTCATAATTTGCCCCAAAGGAGCGTAAATCTCAGCATTTTAATATCATCTGAAATGCGTAGTGGTACTCGGTTTTGGGTGAAACACCCGCGCCTCGCGGAATCTTTTGGTAATTCCAGTCAAATCTCACCTCTACCTATTAGCTGTAGCTAACGTAAGATGATGTGGGTAACTGACCCAATTTTCCCTAGTTTGTTGTAAGGGAGGTGTCACTCCGGTATTGAAGTCTTGAGTAGGCTGCTACAGATACGTCGTTATATTGTCCTCACTCGTTTATAGGGAGTTATTTTTTTCATTCGTTACGCGATAGTGGGATATCCTGTCCATTTTTTCATAACACTTGAATCCATACTGCGACACAAACTTTTACACTTCATTGACAATATACCGTGATTATACACTAGTGTTTCTTTTTAGCACTAGTTTTCCTAGTGGGATTAACAGTATTTCAGAGTTTACCGCACAAAGTCATTATTTTCATAGTTCTCAGTAGGAGATTTATGACAAGTTCACGCTCTCTTGTGGAATTCAACCGAGCTTGTCGCCCTGCCCAGCGCCCACCAGTTCATCGTCCACACTAAAGAACTGCTGAGTTCAGCTTTATACACCTTTCTTACTACACGTTGCAACAAGGAATAACACAAGAAGGTTGTTTCCTTGTTGTTAACTGTGTACTAGAAGTCATAATGTCCCCGACTTGTAGACCAAGTGAGGCACAGGTTTTCTTTTAATTTTCCTGCATGGGGAAGAGAGTACTTTCTCTCGCTTAACCCGCACTGTGTAGTTGACCAGAAATTCTAGCAAGGAAAGAGCCGTGTATGGAGATGCCTGGTACTTATGTAGATTTAATATAGCTGTTTGCAAGGAAGGAAGAGTCCACTAGCCCCTTCTGGGAGGGTAAGTTCCTCAGTGGGATGAGGGACGGGGGAGCTGAGAGGGTTGAGAGATACCTCCTTTACTGGAGAGACTGTCTTCCTGAGTGTCTGCAGAACTGGAAGAATCTGCGCACCTTCTGCCTGGAGAACTGGAAGAATCGGCGCACCTTCTGCCTAGAGACCTGGAAGAATCTGTGCACCTTCTGCTTGGAGAACTGGAAGAATCTGCACAACTTCTGCCTGGAGAACTGGAAGAATCTGCGCACCTTCTGCCTGGAGAACTGGAAGAATCTGCGCACATTCTGCCTGGAGAACTGGAATATCTCTCTTTCAGTGTGTCTGGAGAAAAAATAATTCTGCGCCGCAGAAGAGAAACAAGAACAACAGCATCACTTCGCAACCTGGCCAGATAGGTTAGATAAGGTTAGTCAGGAAACGGAATAAGTGTTTCCTGACGCGGGTCTTAGTCGTATGATGACCCACAGCTGGAGCTTTTGGCCATCTGTCCTAGGCCTTCCGCTGGCTTACCCATTCAGCCCTTTGGATACTACAGCATGAAAGTTAACACAAGGTTCTGTGATCAACGGCACTGTGAAGCCAGCCTGCGGTCTCCTGTTGAACCTTGCTCGTCTCACTGCTGCCAAGCAATAACTGGTGTTGTTATCAAAGCTTATGCACTGTTAACATACAGTTGTCACTGAAGTTACATATGCACTGTTAGCAGACCGTTGTCACTGCAGTTACTTATGCACCGTAAGACCATTGTCACTGCAGTTACTTTTGTACTGATATCTGACCGTTGTCACTGCAGTTACTTATGCACTGTTATTTGACAATTATCACTGTACTTACTTATGCACTGTTAGCAGACCGTTGTCACAGCAGTTACTAATGCACTGTTATCTGACCGTTGTCACTGTAGTTACTAATGCACTGTTAGCAGACCGTTGTCACTGCAGTTACATATGCACTGTTATCTGACCCTTATCACTCTACTTACCTATGCACTGTTAGCAGACCGTTGTCACTTTAGATACTTATGCACTGTTATCTGGCCGTTGTCACTGTACTTGCTTATGCACTGTTAGCAAACCGTTGTCACTGTAGTTACTTATGCACTGTTAGAAGACCGTTGTCACTGTACTTACTTATGCACTGTTAGCAGACCGTTGATACTGTAGTTACTTATGCACTGTTAGAAGACCGTTGCCACTGTAGTTACTTATGCACTGTTATCTGGCCGTTGTCACTGTAGTTACTTATGCAATGTTAGCAGACCGTTGTCACTGTAGTTATTTATGCACTGTTAGCAGACCGTTGTCACTGTACTTATGCACTGTTAGCAGACCGATGTCACTGTACTTATGCACTGTTAGCAGACCGATGTCACTGTAGTTATACACTGTTAGCAGACCATTGTCACTGTAGTTGCTTATGCACTGTTATAAGACTGTTGTCACTGTACTTATGCACTGTTAGCAGACCGTTGTCACTGTACTTATGCACTGTTAGCAGACCGATGTCACTGTAGTTATACACTGTTAGCAGACCATTGTCACTGGAGTTGCTTATGCGCTGTTATCTGACCGTTATCACTGTACTTGCTTATGCACTGTTAGCAAACCGTTGTTACTGTAGTTACTTATGCACTGTTAGCAGACCGTTGTCACTGTAGTTACTTATGCACTGTTAGCAAAGCGTTGTCACTGTAGTTACTTATGCACTGTTAGAAGACCGTTGTCACTGTAGTTACTTATGCACTGTTAGCAGACCGTTGTCACTGTAGTTACTTATGCACTGTTAGAAGACCGTTGTCACTGTAGTTACTTATGCACTGTTAGCAGACCGTTGTCACTGTAGTTACTTATGCACTGTTAGAAGACCGTTGTCACTGTAGTTACTTATGCACTGTTAGCAGACCGTTGTCACTGTACTTGCTCATGCACTGTTAGCAAACCGTTGTCACTGTAGTTACTTATGCACTGTTAGAAGACCGTTGTCACTGTAGTTACTTATGCACTGTTAGCAGACCGTTGTCACTGTAGTTACTTATGCACTGTTAGAAGACCGTTGTCACTGTAGTTACTTATGCACTGTTAGCAGACCGTTGTCACTGTAGTTACTTATGCACTGTTAGCAAACCGTTGTCACTGTAGTTACTTATGCACTGTTAGAAGACCGTTGTCACTGTAGTTACTTATGCACTGTTAGCAGACCGTTGTCACTGCAGTTACTTATGCACTGTTAGCAGACCATTGTCACTGTAGTTACTTATGCACTGTTAGCAGACAGTTGTCACTGTAGTTACTTATGCACTGTTAGCAGACAGTTGTCACTGTAGTTACTTATGCACTGTTAGCAGACCGTTGTCACTGTAGTTACTTATGCAATGTTAGCAGACCGTTGTCACTGTAGTTACTTATGCACTGTTAGCAGACAGTTGTCACTGTAGTTACTTATGCACTGTTAGCAGACCGTTGTCACTGTAGTTACTTATGCACTGTTAGCAGACCGTTGTCACTGCAGTTACTTATGCGCTGTTAGCAGACCGTTGTCACTGTAATTACTTATGCGCTGTTAGAAGACCGTTGTCACTGTAGTTGCTTATGCACTGTTTGCAGACCGTTGTCACTGTAGTTACTTATGCACTGTTAGCAGACCATTGTCACTGTAGTTACTTATGCACTGTTAGCAGACAGTTGTCACTGTAGTTACTTATGCACTGTTAGCAGACCGTTGTCACTGTAGTTACTTATGCACTGTTAGCAGACCGTTGTCACTGCAGTTACTTATGCGCTGTTAGCAGACCGTTGTCACTGTAATTACTTATGCGCTGTTAGAAGACCGTTGTCACTGTAGTTGCTTATGCACTGTTTGCAGACCGTTGTCACTGTAGTTACTTATGCACTGTTAGCAGACTATTGTCACTGTAGTTACTTATGCACTGTTAGCAGACAGTTGTCACTGTAGTTACTTATGCACTGTTAGCAGACCGTTGTCACTGTAGTTACTTATGCACTGTTAGCAGACCGTTGTCACTGCAGTTACTTATGCGCTGTTAGCAGACCGTTGTCACTGTAATTACTTATGCGCTGTTAGAAGACCGTTGTCACTGTAGTTGCTTATGCACTGTTTGCAGACCGTTGTCACTGTAGTTACTTATGCACTGTTAGCAGACCATTGTCACTGTAGTTACTTATGCACTGTTAGCAGACAGTTGTCACTGTAGTTACTTATGCACTGTTACCTGGAGTTTACCTGGAGAGAGTTCCGGGGGTCAACGCCCCCCGCGGCCCGGTCTGTGACCAGGCCTCCTGGTGGATCAGAGCCTGATCAACCAGGCTGTTACTGCTGGCTGCACGTAAACCAACGTACGAGCCACAGCCCGGCTGATCAGGAACCGACTTTAGGTGCTTGTCCAGTGCCAGCTTGAAGACTGCCAGGGATCTGTTGGTAATCCCCCTTATGTATGCTGGGAGGCAGTTGAACAGTCTCGGGCCCCTGACACTTATTGTATGGTCTCTTAACGTGCTAGTGACACCCCTGCTTTTCATTGGGGGGATGTTGCATCGTCTGCCAAGTCTTTTGCTTTCGTAGTGAGTGATTTTCGTGTGCAAGTTTGGTACTAGTCCCTCTAGGATTTTCCAGGTGTATATAATCATGTATCTCTCCCTCCTGCGTTCCAGGGAATACAGGTTCAGGAACCTCAAGCGCTCCCAGTAATTGAGGTGTTTTATCTCCGTTATGCGCGCCGTGAAGGTTCTCTGTACATTTTCTAGGTCAGCAATTTCACCTGCCTTGAAAGGTGCTGTTAGTGTGCAGCAATATTCCAGCCTAGATAGAACAAGTGACCTGAAGAGTGTCATCATGGGCTTGGCCTCCCTCGTTTTGAAGGTTCTCATTATCCATCCTGTCATTTTTCTAGCAGATGCGATCGATACAATGTTATGGTCCTTGAAGGTAAGATCCTCCGACATGATCACTCCCAGGTCTTTGACGTTGGTGTTTCGCTCTATTTTGTGGCCAGAATTTGTTTTGTACTCTGATGAAGATTTAATTTCCTCGTGTTTACCATATCTGAGTAATTGAAATTTCTCATCGTTGAACTTCATATTGTTTTCTGCAGCCCACTGAAAGATTTGGTTGATGTCCGCCTGGAGCCTTGCAGTGTCTGCAATGGAAGACACTGTCATGCAGATTCAGGTGTCATCTGCAAAGGAAGACACGGTGCTGTGGCTGACATCCTTGTCTATGTTAGATATGAGGATGAGGAACAAGATGGGAGCGAGTACTGTGCCTTGTGGAACAGAGCTTTTCACCGTGCCTGCCTCGGACTTTACTCTGTTGACTACTACTCTCTGTGTTCTGTTAGTGAGGAAATTATAGATCCATCGACCGACTTTTCCTGTTATTCCTTTAGCGCGCATTTTGTGCGCTATTACGCCATGGTCACACTTGTCGAAGGCTTTTGCAAAGTCTGTATATATTACATCTGCATTCTTTTTGTCTTCTAGTGCATCTGGGACCTTGTCGTAGTGATCCAGTAGTTGAGACAGACAGGAGCGACCTGTTCTAAACCCATGTTGCCCTGGGTTGTGTAACTGATGGGTTTCTAGATGGGTGGTGATCTTGCTTCTTTGGACTCTTTCAAAGATTTTTATGATATGGGATGTTAGTGCTATCGGTCTGTAGTTCTTTGCTGTTGCTTTACTGCCCCCTTTGTGGAGTGGGGCTATGTCTGTTGTTTTTAGTAACTGTGGGACGATCCCCGTGTCCATGCTTTCTCTCCATAGGATGGTAAAGGCTCGTGATAGGGGCTTCTTGCAGTTCTTGATGAACACGGAGTTCCATGAGTCTGGCCCTGGGGCAGAGTGCATGGGCATGTCATTTATTGCCTGTTCGAAGTCATTTGGCGTCAGGATAACATCAGATAGGCTTGTGTTAACCAAATTCTGTGGCTCTCTCATAAAAAATTCATTTTGATCTTCGACTCTCAGTCTGGTTAGTGGCTTGCTAAAAACTGAGTCATATTGGGACTTGAGTAGCTCACCCATTTCCTTGCTGTCATCTGTGTAGGACCCATCTTGTTTAAGTAAGGGCCCAATACTGGACGTTGTTCTCGACTTTGATTTGGCATAGGAGAAGAAATACTTTGGGTTTCTTTCGATTTCATTTATGGCTTTTAGTTCTTCCCGCGATTCCTGACTCCTATAAGATTCCTTTAGCTTAAGTTCGATGTTTGCTATTTCTCTGACCAGTGTCTCCCTACGTATTTCAGATAGATTGACCTCTTTTAGCCGATCTGTTATTCTTTTCCGTCGCCTGTAAAGAGAGCGCCTGTCTCTTTCTATTTTACATCTACTCCTCCTTTTTCTTAGAGGAATAAGTCTTGTGCATACATCGAGTGCCACCAAGTTAATCTGTTCTAGGCATAAGTTGGGGTCTGTGTTGCTTAGTATATCTTCCCAGCTTATATCGGTTAGGACTTGGTTTACTTGGTCCCACTTTATGTTTTTGTTATTGAAGTTGAATTTGGTGAATGCTCCCTCGTGACTAATCTCATTATGTCGGTCTGGGGCTCCACGCATACATGACTGAACCTCAATTATGTTGTGATCTGAGTATATTGTTTTTGATATGGTGACATTTCTTATCAGATCATCATTGTTAGTGACGATGAGGTCTAGTGTATTCTCCATTCTAGTAGGCTCTATTATTTGCTGGTTTAAATTGAATTTTGCGCAGAGATTTAAAAGCTCGTGTGAGTGTGAGTTTTCATCAGAGCTGCCTCCTGGTGTTATTACTGCAACAGTATTATTTGCTATATTCCTCCATTTTAGGTGCCTTAAGTTGAAATCCCCCAGGAGCAAGATGTGGGTCTCAGTGAAAGCCGCGAACATTGCCTTTGCCTCTGCAAGCAGTCCACGGATGAAAGGTATTTTGTTGTTTGTTGCTGGCTTTAGACCCTGTATATTTGCAAAGAAGAATGTCATCGGACTGGTGGCATTGTTGGTACTGGGGGGGGATTTTTTTTCCGGCATTAGTATCTGTATCTGTTGGTTTGGAGTGGAGGCCATCGACTGTGGTTCCAATCCAGGAATGACTGGATTTGGTGTACAATTTCTGCCATTTCCTGCCAGTTTTTTTTCTTCCTGGCACTAAAAAACCTCTCCCTCTTGAGTGGCTGTGGCTACCCAGGTTTTCCCATGGCCTGGATGTTTTGTATCTTTTTGTCCCCTTTAGATGGTGTGCCTGGCAATTTAAGTTATAGCACAGTCTTTCCTGTACTGAAGAGGTACACATTTCAGGGTGAAAAAGCTTACAGGAAGGGAGTTTGCATTTTCCTGTTGTCATATGGGCACGGCATTTTCTAGGGTGGTCATAGTTGCACGTCCCATCTGTTTTTCCAGATTTCCCATGTCTGCAGATACCAAGTGCATAGTATGTGCACAGGCTTGGTTTCCGTTTGCCTTGGGTTTCTGTGACTGTATTCTCTGTTGGTGCATGTTTACCTGTCTTATTCCTATCTTCCCTAGCACCAACAATGGAGCTCCCACCAGTTGTTTTTGGTAATATATCCTCACTATTGCTAGTGGAGTCCTCTTGTTTGCTATTTCCTGTTGTATTTCTTGTTTGCAATATTGGTTTTATCTTATCTTTGACTACACTTGTTTCCCTACTATGGCTCCTGTCCCCTATGAGGTCATTTATATGCATTCCTTCC
>NC_091297.1:148737-256237 GCF_038502225.1 Cherax quadricarinatus
CACTCTCCAGAGTACTGTACCCCTCTCATGTACTCCACACTCTCCAGAATACTGTACCCCTCTCATGTACTCCACACTCTCCAGAGTACTGTACGCCTCTCATGTACTCTGTCCACTCCAGAGCACTGTACCCCTCTCATGTACTCTGTCCACTCCAGAGTACTGTACCCCTCTCATGTACTCTGTCCACTCCAGAGCACTGTACCCCTCTCATGTACTCTGTCCACTCCAGAGCACTGTACCCCTCTCATGTACTCTGTCCACTCCAGAGTACTGTACCCCTCTCATGTACTCCACACTCTCCAGAATACTGTACCCCTCTCATGTACTCCACACTCTCCAGAGTACTGTACGCCTCTCATGTACTCTGTCCACTCCAGAGCACTGTACCCCTCTCATGTACTCTGTCCACTCCAGAGTACTGTACCCCTCTCATGTACTCTGTCCACTCCAGAGCACTGTACCCCTCTCATGTACTCTGTCCACTCCAGAGCACTGTACTCCTCTCATGTACTCCACACACTCCAGAACACTGTAGTCCTCTCATGAACTCTGCTCACTACTGAGCATTGTACTCTCATGTACTCCACATACTCCAGAACACTTTACTCCTCTTATGTACTCCACACACTCCAGAACACTGTTCTCCTCTCATGTACTCTGCACACTACAGAGCTTTGTACTCTCATGTACTCCACACACTCCAGAGCACTGTACTCCTCTCATGTACTCTTCACACTACAGAGCATTGTACTCTCATGTACTCCACACACTCCAGAACACTGTACTCATCTCACGTACTCTGCACACTACAGAACACTATACTCCTCTCATGTACTCCACATGTACTCCAGAGTATTTGTACTTCAGTCGTACTTCTCCCAAACAGCAGAGTTATGGATCATACATAATTGAGTACTTATTCGTGTGTGTGTACTCACGTAATTGTACTCACCTAACTGTTGAGACTCAGCTCCTGGCCCCGCCTCTTCACTGATTGCTACTAGGTCCTCTCTCTCTCTCTCTGCTCCATGAGCTTTGTCATACCTCGTCTTAAAACTATGTATGGTTTCTGCCTTCACTATATCACTTGCTACACTATTCCACTTCCTGACAACTCTATGACTGAAGAAATACTTCCTAATATCTCTCTGACTCATCTGAGTCTTCAACTTCCAATTGTGACCTCTTGTTTCTGTGTCCCATCTCTGGAACATCCTGTCTTTGTCCACCTTGTCTATTCCGCGCAGTATTTTATATGTCGTTATCATGTCTCCCCTGACCCTCCTGTCCTCCAGTGTCGTCAGGCCGATTTCCCTTAACCTTTCTTCATAGGACATTCCCCTTAGCTCTGGGACTAGTCTTGTTGCAAACCTTTGTACTTTCTCTAGTTTCTTGACGTGCTTGATCGTGTATGTGTGTGTGTGTGTGTGTGTGTGTGTTTTCACCTAATTGTTGTTGCATGGGGGTCGAGTCGCAGTTCCTGTCCCTGCCTTTCAACTTACCGCTTGCAGAACTGACTCCCTCTGTGTCTCAAGGTTCTGTCACGCCTGTTCTTAAAACCAAGTATGGAGCCTGCCACAGCTACTTCCTGCTCCAGGTCACCCTGAGGCTCCAGCAATAGTCCCTCACATCTCTGTGATCCAGCTGTGTGTTTCACTTCCACCAGTACACTTGTGTACAAGTTCTCCCCGTCTTAAACAATTTATTACTGTCTGCCCTTCCAAGTCCTCTGAGTATATTGTAAGTCGTTATCATGTCTTCCCTAGTTCTTCTATCATCGAATGTTATCAGTGTTTCTTTAGAACTGTCTTGTGTTTCATTTGCATTATGTCTTGGGCTTGTGTCTCGGTGCGTACTTCCATACTGTCTCCAGCTTCTTAACATGCTTAATTAGGCGAGAGGTTCCATGCTGGTGCTGTACACTCCTCTACAGAGGTTATTCGATTAATGTGTGCCTCAGGTGATATGCTCGGCACTATGTTCACCCCAAGGCCTTTCACCTTGAGAAAGGTTTGCAGCCTCTATCCAACAAGTCCATACTCAGCATCCTGTCCTCTTTACCCTTCGACTATCTTCATATCCTTACATTTACTGGGGTTGAATTCCAGTAGCCACTTGTCTGACCAGTCTGCAATTATTCCAAGCCCAGGTGTAGCTTTTCCACATCCTCATTGATTATAAGTCTCTTCACAAATTTTTCGTCATCTACAAATATTTATAAACAACAAAAGGCACAATACCTTGACTGGAACACTAGCATATATTAGATTTATCTCTTCTGGCATGTCTGTCACATATTCCAGAAGCAGTACTGGTCGTAATACCTCTCCTTGAGGAAGCTCGTGATCTTTGATCCGCTCTGCCTCACTTATTTTTATTCTTATCTGCTCATCAAGTTTTTATTCCAGTTTATTCCAGTCTCCTGTGAGGCGCAATACCAAATGTCTTTTTGTAAACAAAGAATATGCAAATCCACCCATCCATCTCTCTCTCTCTCTCTCTCTCTCTCTCTCTCTCTCTCTCTCTCTCTCTCTCTCTCTCTCTCTCTCTCTGTTTCCTTCTCAAAGACCTGGGTGTATGAGTGTGTACTCACCTATATATGGTTTAAGGGTCGATTCACAGCTCCTGGCTCCGTCTCTTCGTGTATGTGTGTGTGCGCCTGCCTGCGTGCCTGCGTGTGAGCGTGTGTGTGTGTGCGTGTGTGTGTACTCACCTAGTTGCTCACCTAGTTGAGGTTGCGGGGGTCGAGTCCGAGCTCCTGGCCCCGCCTCTTCACTGATCGCTACTAGGTCACTCTCCCTGAGCCGTGAGCTTTATCATACCTCTGCTTAAAGCTATGTATGGATCCTGCCTCCACTACATCGCTTCCCAAACTATTCCACTTACTGACTACTCTGTGGCTGAAGAAATACTTCCTAACATCCCTGTGATTCATCTGTGTCTTCAGCTTCCAACTGTGTCCCCTTGTTACTGTGTCCAATCTCTGGAACATCCTGTCTTTGTCCACCTTGTCAATTCCTCTCAGTATTTTGTATGTCGTTATCATGTCCCCCCTATCTCTCCTGTCCTCCAGTGTCGTCAGGTTGATTTCCCTTAACCTCTCCTCGTAGGACATACCTCTTAGCTCTGGGACTAGTCTTGTTGCAAACCTTTGCACTTTCTCTAGTTTCTTCACGTGCTTGGCTAGGTGTGGGTTCCAAACTGGTGCCGCATACTCCAATATGGGCCTAACGTACACGGTGTACAGGGTCCTGAATGATTCCTTATTAAGATGTCGGAATGCTGTTCTGAGGTTTGCTAGGCGCCCATATGCTGCAGCAGTTATTTGGTTGATGTGCGCTTCAGGAGATGTGCCTGGTGTTATACTCACCCCAAGATCTTTTTCCTTGAGTGAGGTTTGTAGTCTCTGACCCCCTAGACTGTACTCCGTCTGCGGCCTTCTTTGCCGCTCCCCAATCTTCATGACTTTGCACTTGGTGGGATTGAACTCCAGGAGCCAATTGCTGGACCAGGTCTGCAGCCTGTCCAGATCCCTTTGTAGTTCTGCCTGGTCTTCGATCGAGTGAATTCTTCTCATCAACTTCACGTCATCTGCAAACAGGGACACCTCAGAGTCTATTCCTTCCGTCATGTCGTTCACAAATACCAGAAACAGCACTGGTCCTAGGACTGACCCCTGTGGGACCCCGCTGGTCACAGGTGCCCACTCTGACACCTCGCCACGTACCATGACTCGCTGCTGTCTTCCTGACAAGTATTCCCTGATCCATTGTAGTGCCTTCCCTGTTATCCCTGCTTGGTCCTCCAGTTTTTGCACCAATCTCTTGTGTGGAACTGTGTCAAACGCCTTCTTGCAGTCCAAGAAAATGCAATCCACCCACCCCTCTCTCTCTTGTCTTACTGCTGTCACCATGTCATAGAACTCCAGTAGGTTTGTGACACAGGATTTCCCGTCCCTGAAACCATGTTGGCTGCTGTTGATGAGATCGTTCCTTTCTAGGTGTTCCACCACTCTTCTCCTGATAATCTTCTCCATGATTTTGCATACTATACATGTCAGTGACACTGGTCTGTAGTTTAATGCTTCATGTCTGTCTCCTTTTTTAAAGATTGGGACTACATTTGCTGTCTTCCATGCCTCAGGCAATCTCCCTGTTTCGATTGTGTGTGTGTGCGTGTGTGTGTGTGTGTGTGTGTGTTAGCTGGTTTCCACACCTGCTTCTCTCAACACGGCATTACGAACCCTCCAAGAAAACCACTC
Organism: Cherax quadricarinatus; assembly: GCF_038502225.1. NCBI lineage: Eukaryota > Metazoa > Arthropoda > Malacostraca > Decapoda > Parastacidae > Cherax > Cherax quadricarinatus. Next base: position 153,002 of record NC_091297.1, read on the forward strand.
GTATTCCTGTTGTAATTAGATTTCAACAACAACCCCCAAAAAAAAACTCCCGCTTTCACCCAGGCGCTGCGCATTTGTTTAATACCCATCCCCCTCCCCCCCATCGTGTTTATTATCATGTTTATGGACCATGAATACCAAACACAGAGTTTGGGAATGCGCTCCTGGGCTGTAATTTGCTACGCGAGTTTAACGTGTCGAATACCGACAGCGGAACTTCTCACCGGAATGAAACGTGATCTGAACGAGTATTAGTGAGCGAATTTATTTTCTCACATCTCAGTGATGGGAATACTGTATTAGTTGTATTAGGAACATGATGCAAATAATACAGTACTAGACACAGAGTAAGATGAATTCAGTAATAAATTTTGAATACAGTAATGGCAATACAGCAACAGGAATACAGTGATCGGAATACTGAGAGGAATACAATAATAGAAATGTAGTAATAGGGATACAGTAATGGGAATACAGTGAGAGGAATACAGTGAGAGGAATACAGTGATAGGAATACAGTGATAGGAATACAGTGATAGGAATACAGTGATAGGAATACAGTGATAGGAATACAGTGACAGGTATACAGTGACAGGTATACAGTGACAGGTATACAGAAGGTAAGGAACATGTCACTTCACGACAGGTTAGAAAAAAGATTCTCTCTCTCTCTCTCTCTCTCTCTCTCTCTCTCTCTCTCTCTCTCTCTCTCTCTCTCTCTCTCTCTCTCTCTCCTCAACAACCTCAGTTCAGAGTCACGGTAGAAAATTAGATTTCACTCTCATTTGTCAGTTGTTAAATAGGCTGCGTCACAACTACTGCAGGAATGTTTGACCAGAATAAACCGCCGGGAAAAAAACATTATGTGTGAAAACTTAGTAAAAACACAATGATAATATTTTTCTTGTAAAAAACAAGACGAGGAAAGAATTTTAAGAATTAGATCTTGCACAGAGTTTACCTTGAAAGTCTACCATTCAGTGTATATATACTGAGAGGTACCTATCACTCAGTATATATACTGAGAGGTACCTGTCACTCAGTATATATACTGAGAGGTACCTATCACTCAGTATATATACTGAGAGGTACCTGTCACTCAGTATATATACTGAGAGGTACCTGTCACTCAGTATATATACTGAGAGGTACCTATCACTCAGTATATATACTGAGAGGTACCTATCACTCAGTATATATACTGAGAGGTACCTGTCACTCAGTATATATACTGAGAGGTACCTATCACTCAGTATATATACTGAGAGGTACCTGTCACTCAGTGTGTATATACTGAGAGGTACCTATCACTCAGTATATATACTGAGAGGTACCTGTCACTCAGTATATATACTGAGAGGTACCTATCACTCAGTATATATACTGAGAGGTACCTGTCACTCAGTGTGTATATACTGAGAGGTACCTATCACTCAGTATATATACTGAGAGGTACCTGTCACTCAGTGTGTATATACTGAGAGGTACCTATCACTCAGTATATATACTGAGAGGTACCTGTCACTCAGTGTGTATATACTGAGAGGTACCTATCACTCAGTATATATACTGAGAGGTACCTGTCACTCAGTGTGTATATACTGAGAGGTACCTATCACTCAGTATATATACTGAGAGGTACCTGTCACTCAGTGTGTATATACTGAGAGGTACCTGTCACTCAGTATATATACTGAGAGGTACCTGTCACTCAGTGTATATACTGAGAGGTACCTGTCACTCAGTGTATATACTGAGAGGTACCTGTCACTCAGTATATATACTGAGAGGTACCTATCACTCAGTATATATACTGAGAGGTACCTATCACTCAGTATATATACTGAGAGGTACCTGTCACTCAGTGTGTATATACTGAGAGGTACCTATCACTCAGTATATATACTGAGAGGTACCTGTCACTCAGTGTGTATATACTGAGAGGTACCTATCACTCAGTATATATACTGAGAGGTACCTGTCACTCAGTGTATATATACTGAGAGGTACCAGTCACTCAGTGTATATACTGAGAGGTACCAGTCACTCAGTATATATACTGAGAGGTACCTGTCACTCAGTATATATACTGAGAGGTACCTGTCACTCAGTATATATACTGAGAGGTACCTGTCACTCAGTGTATATACTGAGAGGTACCTGTCACTCAGTGTATATACTGAGAGGTACCAGTCACTCAGTGTATATACTGAGAGGTACCTGTCACTCAGTGTATATACTGAGAGGTACCAGTCACTCAGTATATATACTGAGAGGTACCTGTCACTCAGTGTATATACTGAGAGGTACCTGTCACTCAGAATATATACTGAGAGGTACCTGTCACTCAGTATATATACTGAGAGGTACCTGTCACTCAGTGTATATACTGAGAGGTACCAGTCACTCAGTATATATACTGAGAGGTACCTGTCACTCAGTATATATACTGAGAGGTACCTGTCACTCAGTATATATACTGAGAGGTACCTGTCACTCAGTATATATACTGAGAGGTACCTGTCACTCAGTGTATATACTGAGAGGTACCTGTCACTCAGTATATATACTGAGAGGTACCAGTCACTCAGTGTATATACTGAGAGGTACCTGTCACTCAGTGTATATACTGAGAGGGACCTGTCACTCAGTATATATACTGAGAGGTACCTGTCACTCAGTGTATATACTGAGAGGTACCTGTCACTCAGTATATATACTGAGAGGTACCTGTCACTCAGTATATATACTGAGAGGTACCTGTCACTCAGTGTATATACTGAGAGGTACCTGTCACTCAGTATATATACTGAGAGGTACCAGTCACTCAGTGTATATACTGAGAGGTACCTGTCACTCAGTATATATACTGAGAGGTACCTGTCACTCAGTGTATATACTGAGAGGTACCAGTCACTCAGTATATATACTGAGAGGTACCTGTCACTCAGTATATATACTGAGAGGTACCTGTCACTCAGTATATATACTGAGAGGTACCTGTCACTCAGTATATATACTGAGAGGTACCTGTCACTCAGTGTATATACTGAGAGGTACCTGTCACTCAGTATATATACTGAGAGGTACCTGTCACTCAGTGTATATACTGAGAGGTACCTGTCACTCAGTGTATATACTGAGAGGTACCTGTCACTCAGTATATATACTGAGAGGTACCTGTCACTCAGTGTATATACTGAGAGGTACCTGTCACTCAGTATATATACTGAGAGGTACCTGTCACTCAGTATATATACTGAGAGGTACCTGTCACTCAGTGTATATACTGAGAGGTACCTGTCACTCAGTATATATACTGAGAGGTACCAGTCACTCAGTGTATATACTGAGAGGTACCTGTCACTCAGTATATATACTGAGAGGTACCTGTCACTCAGTGTATATACTGAGAGGTACCTGTCACTCAGTATATATACTGAGAGGTACCTGTCACTCAGTATATATACTGAGAGGTACCTGTCACTCAGTGTATATACTGAGAGGTACCTGTCACTCAGTATATATACTGAGAGGTACCTGTCACTCAGTGTATATACTGAGAGGTACCTGTCACTCAGTATATATACTGAGAGGTACCTGTCACTCAGTATATATACTGAGAGGTACCTGTCACTCAGTGTATATACTGAGAGGTACCTGTCACTCAGTATATATACTGAGAGGTACCTGTCACTCAGTGTATATACTGAGAGGTACCCGTCACTCAGTATATATACTGAGAGGTACCTGTCACACAGTGTATATACTGAGAGGTACCCGTCACTCAGTATATATACTGAGAGGTACCTGTCACTCAGTATATATACTGAGAGGTACCTGTCACTCAGTGTATATACTGAGAGGTACCTGTCACTCAGTATATATACTGAGAGGTACCTGTCACTCAGTGTATATACTGAGAGATACCTGTCACTCAGTATATATACTGAGAGGTACCTGTCACTCAGTATCCATACTGAGAGGCACCTGTCACTCAGTATATATACTGAGAGGTACCTGTCACTCAGTATACATACTGAGAGGTACCTCTCACTCAGTATATATACTGAGAGGTACCTGTCACTCAGTATACATACTGAGAGGTACCTGTCACTCAGTATACATACTGAGAGGTCCCTGTCACTCAGTATACATACTGAGAGGTACCTGTCACTCAGTATATATACTGAGAGGTACCTGTCACTCAGTATATATACTGAAAGGTGCCTGTCACTCAGTATATATACTGAGAGGTACCTGTCACTCAGTATATATATTGAGAGTTACCTGTCACTCAGTGTATATACTGAGAGGTACCTGTCACACAGTGTATATACTGAGAGGTACCTGTCACTCAGTGTATATACTGAGAGGTACCTGTCACTCAGTGTATATACTGAGAGATACCTGTCACTCAGTGTATATACTGAGAGGTACCTGTCACTCAGTGTATATACTGAGAGGTACCTGTCACTCAGTACATATACTGAGAGGTACCTGTCACTCAATATATATACTGAGAGGTACCTGTCACTCAGTATACATACTGAGAGGCCCCTGTCACTCAGTATATATACTGAGAGGTACCTGTCACTCAGTATACATACTGAGAGGCACCTGTCACTCAGTATATATACTGAGAGGTACCTGTCACTCAGTATATATACTGAGAGGCACCTGTCAGTATATATACTGAGAGGTACCTGTCACTCAGTATACATACTGAGAGGTACCTGTCACTCAGTATACATACTGAGAGGTACCTGTCACTCAGTGTATATACTGAGAGGTACCTGTCACTCAGTGTATATACTGAGAGGTACCTGTCACTCAGTATATATATTCAGTATATATACTGAGAGGTACCTGTCACTCAGTATATATACTGAGAGGTACCTGTCACTCAGTGTATATACCGAGAGGTACCTATCACTCAGTGTATATTCTGAGAGGTACCTGTCACTCAGTATATATACTGAGAGGTACCTGTCACTCAGTGTTTATACTGAGAGGTACCTGTCACTCAGTATATATACTGAGAGGTACCTGTCACTCAGTATATATACTGAGAGGCACCTGTCACTCAGTATATATACTGAGAGGTACCTGTCACTCAGTGTATATACTGAGAGGTACCTGTCAGTGTATATACTGAGAGGTGCCTGTCACTCAGTATATATACTGAGAGGTACCTGTCACTCAGTATATATACTGAGAGGTACCTGTCACTCATTGTATATACTGAGACGTGCCTGTCACTCAGTATATATACTGAGAGGTACCTGTCACTAAGTGTATATACTGAGAGGTCCCTGTCACTCATTATATATACTGAGATGTACCTGTCACTCAGTATATATACTGAGAGGTACCTGTCACTCAGTATATATACCGAGAGGTACCTGTCACTCAGTATATATACTGAGAGGTACCTGTCACTCAGTATATATACTGAGAGGTACCTGTCACTCAGTATATATACTGAGAGGCACCTGTCGCTCAGTATATATACTGAGAGGTACCTGTCACTCAGTATACATACTGAGAGGTACCTGTCACTCAGTGTATATACTGAGAGGTACCTGTCACTCAGTGTATATACTGAGAGGTACCTGTCACTCAGTATATATATTGAGAGGTACCTGTCACTCAGTATATGTACTGAGAGGTACCTGTCACTCAGTGTATATACTGAGAGGTACCTGTCACTCAGTATATACTGAGAGGTACCTGTCACTCAGTATATATACTGAGAGGTACCTGTCACTCAGTATATATAGTGAGAGGTCCCTGTCACTCAGTATACATACTGAGAGGTCGCTGTCACTCAGTATACATACTGAGAGGTACCTGTCACTCAGCATATATACTGAGAGGTACCTGTCACTCAGTATATATACTGAGAGGTACCTGTCACTCAGTATATATACTGAGAGGTACCTTTCACTCAGCATATATACTGAGAGGTACCTGTCACTCAGCATATATACTGAGAGGTACCTGTCACTCAGTATATATACTGAGAGGTACCTGTCACTCAGTATATATACTGAGAGGTACCTGTCACTCAGAATATATACTGAGAGGTCCCTGTCACTCAGTATATATACTGAGAGGTACCTGTCACTCAGTATATATACTGAGAGGTACCTGTCACTCAGTGTATATACTGAGAGGTACCTGTCACTCAGTGTATATACTGAGAGGTTCCTGTCACTCAGTATATATACTGAGAGGTCCCTGTCACTCAGTATATATACTGAGAGGTACCTGTCACTCAGTATATATACTGTGAGGTACCTGTCACTCAGTGTATATACTGAGAGGTACCTGTCACTCAGTGTATATACTGAGAGGTACCTGTCACTCAGTATATATACTGAGAGGTACCTGTCACTCAGTATATATACTGAGAGGTACCTGTCACTCAGTATATATACTGAGAGGTCCCTGTCACTCAGTATACATACTGAGAGGTCCCTGTCACTCAGTATACATACTGAGAGGTACCTGTCACTCAGCATATATACTGAGAGGTACCTGTCACTCAGTATATATACTGAGAGGTACCTGTCACTCAGTATATATACTGAGAGGTACCTTTCACTCAGCATATATACTGAGAGGTACCTGTCACTCAGCATATATACTGAGAGGTACCTGTCACTCAGTGTATATACTGAGAGGTACCTGTCACTCAGTATATATACTGAGAGGTACCTGTCACTCAGTATATATACTGAGAGGTACCTGTCACTCAGAATATATACTGAGAGGTCCCTGCCACTCAGTATATATACTGAGAGGAACCTGTCACTCAGTATATATACTGAGAGGTACCTGTCACTCAGTGTATATACTGAGAGGTACCTGTCACTCAGTGTATATACTGAGAGGTTCCTGTCACTCAGTATATATACTGAGAGGTCCCTGTCACTCAGTATATATACTGAGAGGTACCTGTCATTCAGTATATATACTGTGAGGTACCTGTCACTCAGTGTATATACTGAGAGGTACCTGTCACTCAGTGTATATACTGAGAGGTACCTGTCACTCAGTATATATACTGAGAGGTACCTGTCACTCAGTATATATACTGAGAGGTACCTGTCACTCAGTGTATATACTGAGAGGTACCTGTCACTCAGTATATATACTGAGAGGTACCTGTCACTCAGTATATATACTGAGAGGTACCTGTCACTCAGTGTATATACTGAGAGGTACCTGTCACTCAGTATATATACTGAGAGGTACCTGTCACTCAGTATATATACTGAGAGGTACCTGTCACTCAGTATATATACTGAGAGGTACCTGTCACTCAGTATATATACTGAGATGTACCTGTCACTCAGTGTATATACTGAGAGGTACCTGTCACTCAGTATATATACTGAGAGGTACCTGTCACTCAGTATACATACTGAGAGGTACCTGTCACTCAGTGTATATACTGAGAGGTGCCTGTCACTCAGTATACATACTGAGAGGTACCTGTCACTCAGTATATATACTGAGAGGTACCTGTCACTCAGTGTATATACTGAGAGGTACCTGTCACTCAGTATATATACTGAGAGGTACCTGTCACTCAGTGTATATACTGAGAGGTACCTGTCACTCAGTGTATATACTGAGAGGTACCTGTCACTCAGTGTATATACTGAGAGGTACCTGTCACTCAGTATACATACTGAGAGGTGCCTGTCACTCAGTATATATACTGAGAGGTACCTGTCACTCAGTGTATATACTGAGAGGTACCTGTCACTCAGCATACATACTCAGAGGTACCTGTCACTCAGTATATATACTGAGAGGTACCTGTCACTCACCTGTCATGTATACTGAGAGTCCCTGTCACTCAGTATATATACTGAGAGGTACCTGTCACTCAGTATATATACTGAGAGGTACCTGTCACTCTGAGAGAGGTACCTGTCACTCAGTATATATACTGAGAGGAACCTGTCACTCAGTATATATACTGAGAGGTACCTGTCACTCAGTGTATATACTGAGAGGTACCTGTCACTCAGTGTATTTACTGAAAGGTACCTGTCACTCAGTATATATACTGAGAGGTACCTGTCACTCAGTATATATACTGAGAGGTACCTGTCACTCAGTGTATATACTGAGAGGTACCTGTCACTCAGTGTATATACTGAGAGGTACCTGTCACTCAGTATATATACTGAGAGGTACCTGTCACTCAGTATATATACTGAGAGGTACCTGTCATTCAGTATATATACTGAGAGGTACCTGTCACTCAGTGTATATACTGAGAGGTACCTGTCACTCAGTATATATACTGAGAGGTACCTGTCACTCAGTGTGTATATACTGAGAGGTACCTGTCACTCAGTATATATACTGAGAGGTACCTGTCACTCAGTATATATACTGAGAGGTACCTGTCACTCAGTGTATATACTGAGAGGTACCTGTCACTCAGTGTATATACTGAGAGGTACCTGTCACTCAGTATATATACTGAGAGGTACCTGTCACTCAGTATATATACTGAGAGGTACCTGTCACTCAGTGTATATACTGAGAGGTACCTGTCACTCAGTGTATATACTGAGAGGTACCTGTCAATCAGTATATATACTGAGAGGTACCTGTCACTCAGTTTATATTCTGAGAGGTACCTGTCACTCAGTATATATACTGAGAGGTACCTGTCACTCAGTATATATACTGAGAGGTACCTGTCACTCAGTGTATATACTGAGAGGTACCTGTCACTCAGTGTATATACTGAGAGGTACCTGTCACTCAGTATATGTACTGAGAGGTACCTGTCACTCAGTATATATACTGAGAGGTACCTGTCACTCAGTGTATATACTGAGAGGTACCTGTCACTCAGTGTATATACTATACCTGTCACTCAGTATATATACGTACCTGTCACTCAGTATATATACTATACCTGTCACTCAGTATATATACTGAGAGGTACCTGTCACTCAGTATATATACTGAGAGGTACCTGTCACTCAATGTATATACCGAGAGGTACCTGTCACTCAGTATATATACTGAGAGGTACCTGTCACTCAGTATATATACTGAGAGGTACCTGTCACTCAGTGTATATACTGAGAGGTACCTGTCACTCAGTGTATATACTGAGAGGTACCTGTCACTCAGTATATATATTCAGTATATATACTGAGAGGTACCTGTCACTCAGTATATATACTGAGAGGTACCTGTCACTCAATGTATATACCGAGAGGTACCTGTCACTCAGTATATATACTGAGAGGTACCTGTCACTCAGTATATATACTGAGAGGTACCTGTCACTCAGTGTATATTCTGAGAGGTACCTGTCACTCAGTATATATACTGAGAGGAACCTGTCACTCAGTATATATACTGAGAGGTACCTGTCACTCAGTGTATATACTGAGAGGTACCTGTCACTCAGTGTATATACTGAGAGGTACCTGTCACTCAGTATATATACTGAGAGGTACCTGTCACTCAGTATATATACTGAGAGGTACCTGTCACTCAGTGTATATACTGAGAGGTACCTGTCACTCAGTGTATATACTGAGAGGTACCTGTCACTCAGTATATATACTGAGAGGTACCTGTCACTCAGTATATATACTGAGAGGTACCTGTCACTCAGTGTATATACTGAGAGGTACCTGTCACTCAGTGTATATACTGAGAGGTACCTGTCACTCAGTATATATACTGAGAGGTACCTGTCACTCAGTGTATATACTGAGAGGTACCTGTCACTCAGTGTATATACTGAGAGGTACCTGTCACTCAGTATATATACTGAGAGGTACCTGTCACTCAGTGTATATACTGAGAGGTACCTGTCACTCAGTATATATACTGAGAGGTACCTGTCACTCAGTATATATACTGAGAGGTACCTGTCACTCAGTGTATATACTGAGAGGTACCTGTCACTCAGTGTATATACTGAGAGGTACCTGTCACTCAGTATATATACTGAGAGGTACCTGTCACTCAGTATATATACTGAGAGGTACCTGTCACTCAGTGTATATACTGAGAGGTACCTGTCACTCAGTATATATACTGAGAGGTACCTGTCAATCAGTATATATACTGAGAGGTACCTGTCACTCAGTGTATATACTGAGAGGTACGTGTCACTCAGTATATATACTGAGAGGTACCTGTCACTCAGTATATATACTGAGAGGTACCTGTCACTCAGTGTATATACTGAGAGGTACCTGTCACTCAGTGTATATACTGAGAGGTACCTGTCACTCAGTATATATACTGAGAGGTACCTGTCACTCAGTATATATACTGAGAGGTACCTGTCACTCAGTGTATATACTGAGAAGTACCTGTCACTCAGTGTATATACTGAGAGGTACCTGTCACTCAGTATATATACTGAGAGGTACCTGTCACTCAGTGTATATTCTGAGAGGTACCTGTCACTCAGTGTATATACTGAGAGGTACCTGTCACTCAGTATATATACTGAGAGGTACCTGTCACTCAGTGTATATACTGAGAGGTACCTGTCACTCAGTGTATATACTGAGAGGTACCTGTCACTCAGTGTATATACTGAGAGGTACCTGTCAATCAGTATATATACTGAGAGGTACCTGTCACTCAGTATATATACTGAGAGGTACCTGTCACTCAGTGTATATACTGAGAGGTACCTGTCACTCAGTATATATACTGAGAGGTACCTGTCACTCAGTATATATACTGAGAGGTACCTGTCACTCAGTATATATACTGAGAGGTACCTGTCACTCAGTATATATACTGAGAGGTACCTGTCACTCAGTATATATACTGAGAGGTTCCTGTCACTCAGTATATATACTGAGAGATACCTGTCACTCAGTATATATACTGAGAGATACCTGTCACTCAGTATATATAACCATGGTGTAGTAGATAAGATACAAACTCAACAAGACAACCCAGCAGCTGCTGCTGCTCACCATGGTGTAGTAGATAAGTTATAAACTCAACAAGACAACTCAGCAGCAGCTGCTGCTCACCATGGTGTAGTAGATAAGTTACAAACTCAACAAGACAACTCAGCAGCAGCTGCTGCTCACCATGGTGTAGTAGATAAGATACAAACTCAACAAGACAACTCAGCAGCTGCTGCTCATAATAATTTTGTCTACAAACACAATAACAATTTTCTTTTTAAAAAAAAAAGTTTTTTTTTTTTTTGCAAAAAGTCTTGTAATAGAAAAGTTTTTTTAGACGAGGTCTTTTAGAAAGTTTTTTTAGACCAGGTCTTTTGAAAGTTTTTTTAGACGAGGTCTTTTAGAAAGTTTTTTTAGACCAGGTCTTTTAGAAAGTTTTTTTAGACCAGGTCTTTTAGAAAGTTTTTTTAGACCAGGTCTTTTGGAAAGTTTTTTTAGACGAGGTCTTTAAGAAAGTTTTTTAGACCAGGTCTTTTAGAAAGTTTTTTTAGACCAGGTCTTTTAGAAAGTTTTATAGACCAGGTCTTTTAGAAAGTTTTTTAGACAAGGTCTTTTAGAAAGTTTTTTTAGACCAGGTCTTTTAGAAAGTTTTTTAGACAAGGTCTTTTAGAAAGTTTTTTTAGACCAGGTCTTTTAGAAAGTTTTTTTAGACCAGGTCTTTTAAAAAGTTTTTTTAGACCAGGTCTTTTAGAAAGTTTTTTTAGACCAGGTCTTTTAGAAAGTTTTTTAGACAAGGTCTTTTAGAAAGTTTTTTTAGACAAGGTCTTCTAGAAAGTTTTTTAGACCAGGTCTTTTAGAAAGTTTTTTAGACAAGGTCTTTTAGAAAGTTTTTTAGACCAGGTCTTTTAGAAAGTTTTTTAGACAAGGTCTTTTAGAAAGTTTTTTAGACAATTTCTTTTAGAAATTTTTTTAGACAAGGTCTTTTAGAAAGTTTTTTAGACAAGGTCTTTTAGAAAGTTTTTTAGACAAGGTCTTTTATAAAGTTTTTTAGACGAGGTCTTTTAGAAAGTTTTTTTAGACAGGGTCTTTTAGACAAGGTCTTTTAGAAAGTTTTTTAGACAAGGTCTTTTAGAAAGTTTTTTTAGACAAGGTCTTTTAGAAAGTCTTTTAGACGAGGTCTTTCAGAGAGTCTTTTAGACGAGGTCTTTTAGAAAGTCTTTTAGACGAGGTCTTTCAGAGAGTCTTTTAGACGAGGTCTTTTAGAAAGTCTTTTAGACGAGGTCTTTTAGAAAGTCTTTTAGACGAGGTCTTTTAGAAAGTCTTTTAGACGAGGTCTTTCAGAGAGTCTTTTAGACGAGGTCTTTTAGAAAGTCTTTTAGACGAGGTCTTTCAGAGAGTCTTTTAGACGAGGTCTTTTAGAAAGTCTTTTAGACGAGGTCTTTCAGAGAGTCTTTTAGACGAGGTCTTTTAGAAAGTCTTTTAGACGAGGTCTTTCAGAGAGTGTTTTAGACGAGGTATTTTAAAAAGGTAGTTTAGAAATGGTCTTCCAGACGGGTCTTGCCCTGCTGCTCCCTCCTCAAAAAATACGTTTCCCTTCCTTCTGCCGGTTTTTTCTTCGGAAAGGTTTCCGATAAGAGGAGACCTGTGTGTGTGTGTGTGTGTGTGTGTGTGTGTGTGTGTGTGTGTGTGTGTGTGTGTGTGTGTGTGTACTCACCTAGTTGTACTCACCTAGTTGAGGTTGCGGGGGTCGAGTCCGAGCTCCTGGCCCCCCCTCTTCACTGATCGCTACTAGGTCACTCTCCCTGAGCCGTGAGCTTGATCATACCTCTGCTTAAAGCTATGTATGGATCCTGCCTCCACTACATCGCTTCCCAAAATATTCCACTTACTGACTACTCTGTGGCTGAAGAAATACTTCCTAACATCCCTGTGATTCATCTGTGTCTTCAGCTTCCAACTGTGCCCCCTTGTTACTGTGTCCAATCTCTGGAACATCCTGTCTTTGTCCATCTTGTCAATTCCTCTCAGTATTTTGTATGTCGTTATCATGTCCTCCCTATCTCTCCTGTCCTCCAGTGTCGTCAGGTTGATTTCCCTTAACCTCTCCTCGTAGGACATACCTCTTAGCTCTGGGACTAGTCTTGTTGCAAACCTTTGCACTTTCTCTAGTTTCTTCACGTGCTTGGCTAGGTGTGGGTTCCAAACTGGTGCCGCATACTCCAATATGGGCCTAACATACACGGTGTACAGGGTCCTGAATGATTCCTTATTAAGATGTCGGAATGCTGTTCTGAGGTTTGCTAGGCACCCATATGCTGCAGCAGTTATTTGGTTGATGTGCGCTTCAGGAGATGTGCCTGGTGTTATACTCACCCCAAGATCTTTTTCCTTGAGTGAGGTTTGTAGTCTCTGACCCCCTAGACTGTACTCCGTCTGCGGCCTTCTTTGCCCTTCCCCAATCTTCATGACTTTGCACTTTGTGGGATTGAACTCCAGGAGCCAATTGCTGGACCAGGTCTGCAGCCTGTCCAGATCCCTTTGTAGTTCTGCCTGGTCTTCGATCGAGTGAATTCTTCTCATCAACTTCACGTTATCTGCAAACAGGGACACCTCAGAGTCTATTCCTTCCGTCATGTCGTTCACAAATACCAGAAACAGCACTGGTCCTAGGACTGACCCCTGCGGGACCCCGCTGGTCACAGGTGCCCACTCTGACACCTCGCCACGTACCATGACTCGCTGCTGTTTTCCTGACAAGTATTCCCTGATCCATTGTAGTGCCTTCCCTGTTATCCCTGCTTGGTCCTCCAGTTTTTGCACCAATCTCTTGTGTGGAACTGTGTCAAACGCCTTCTTGCAGTCCAAGAAAATGCAATCCACCCACCCCTCTCTCTCTTGTCTTACTGCTGTCACCATGTCATAGAACTCCAGTAGGTTTGTGACACAGGATTTCCCGTCCCTGAAACCATGTTGGCTGCTGTTGATGAGATCGTTCCTTTCTAGGTGTTCCACCACTCTTCTCCTGATAATCTTCTCCATGATTTTGCATACTATACATGTCAGTGACACTGGTCTGTAGTTTAATGCTTCATGTCTGTCTCCTTTTTTAAAGATTGGGACTACATTTGCTGTCTTCCATGCCTCAGGCAATCTCCCTGTTTCGATAGATGTATTGAATATTGTTGTTAGGGGTACACATAGCGCCTCTGCTCCCTCTCTCAATACCCATGGGGAGATGTTATCTGGCCCCATTGCCTTTGAGGTATCTAGCTCACTCAGAAGCCTCTTCACTTCTTCCTCGGTTGTGTGTACTGTGTCCAGCACTTGGTGGTGTGCCCCACCTCTCCGTCTTTCTGGAGTCCCTTCTGTCTCCTCTGTGAACACTTCTTTGAATCTCTTGTTGAGTTCTTCACATACTTCCCGGTCATTTCTTGTTGTCTCTCGTTCTTCCTTCCTTAGCCTGATTACCTGGTGCTTGACTGTTGTTTTCCTCCTGATGTGGCTGTACAACAGTTTCAGGTCAGATTTGGCTTTCACTGCTATGTCATTTTCATGTTGTCTTTGGGCCTCCCTTCTTATCTGTGCATATTCATTTCTGGCTCTACGACTGCTCTCCTTATTCTCCTGGGTCCTTTGCCTTCTATATTTCTTCCATTCCCTAGCACACTTGGTTTTTGCCTCCCCGCACCTTTGGGTAAACCATGGGCTCATCCTGGCTTTTTCATTACTCCTGTTACCCTTGGGTACAAACCTCTCCTCAGCCTCCTTGCATTTTGTTGCTACATATTCCATCATCTCATTAACTGTCTTCCCTGCCAGTTCTGTGTGTGTGTGTGTGTGTGTGTGTGTGTGTGTGTGTGTGTGTGTGTGTGTGTGTGTGTGTGTGTGTGTGTGTGTGTGTGTGTGTGTGTGTGTGTGTGTGTGTGTGTGTGTGTGTGTGTGTGTGTGTGTGTGTGTGTGTGTGTGTCTGTGTGTGTGTGCGTGTGTGTGTGTGTGTGTGTGTGTGTGTGTGTGTGTGTGTGTGTGTGTGTGTGTGTGTGTGTGTGTGTGTGTGTGTGTGTGTGTGTGTGTGTGTGTGTGTGTGTGTGTGTGAGTGTGTGTGTGTGTGTGTGTGTGTGTATGTGTGTGTGTGTCTGTGTGTGTGTCTGTGTGTGTGTGTGTGTGTGTGTGTGTGTGTGTGTGTGTGTGTGTGTGTGTGTGTGTGTGTGTGTGTGTGTGTGTGTGTGTGTGTGTGTGTGTGTGTGTGTGTGTGTGTATGTGTGTGTGTCTGTGTGTGTGTCTGTGTGTGTGTGTGTGTGTGTGTGTGTGTGTGTGTGTGTGTGTGTGTGTGTGTGTGTGTGTGTGTACTTACCTATCCTTAAATATCTGTAGTTGCAAGGGTCGAGAATCACAGCTCCTGGCCTCGCCTCTTCGCTGGTTGCTACTAGGTCCACTCTCTCCCTTCTCCATGAGCTTAACCATACCTCTTCCTGAAGCTATGTATGGATCCTGCCCTTACTACATCACTCTCCAGGCTATTCCACTTCCTGACAACCCTATGACTGAAGAAATACTTCCTAACATCCCTGTGACTCATCTGAGTCTTCAGCATCCAGTTGTGACCCCTTGTTGCTGTGTCTCATCTCTGAAACATCCTATCCCTATCCACCTTGTTAATTCCTCTCAAAATTTTATATGTTGTTATCATGTCCCCGCCCATCCCTCCTGTTCTCCATTGTCGTCAGGTCGATTTCCTTTAACCTCCCCTCTAGGGCATACCTCTTAGCGTGACTTAAGAAATCGTAATGACACGATTGCAAATAAAGCGCGACGGGCTGGAGTTTTGAGACTCTATGACCGCGGGTTCAATCCCGGCCGGGGGTATGGTTCATACCTCTTAGCTCTGGGACGAGTCTTCTTGCAAACTTTTACATTTTCTCTAATTTCTTGATGTGGGTTCCATAATGGTGCTGCATACTCCAATATGGGCCTGACGTGCACAGTCTTGAATGATTCCTTACTCAAGTGTCGAAACGCTATTCTTAGGTTTGCCAGGCACCCATATGCTGCAGCAGTTATTTGGTTGATGTGCACCTCAGGAGATGTGCTCTGTATTCTACTCGCCCCAAGATCTTTTTTCTTGAGTGAGGTTTGCAGTCTTTGGCCGCCTAGCCTGTACTCTGTCTGCGGTCTTCTTTTCCCTTTTCCCAATCTTCATGACTTTGCACTTGGTGGTGTTAAACTCCAGGAGCCAGTTGCTGGACCAGGTCTGCAGCCTGTCAGATCCCTTTGTAGTCCTGCCTGATTCTCAACAGTTTGAATTCTTCACATTAGCTTTAAATCGTCTGCAAATAGGGACACCTGTAAATCTATCCATTCCGTCACGTCATTCACATATACTAGAAGCAGCACCGGCCCTAGGATTGACCCCTGTGGAACCCCGCTCAGGTATTCTCTGATCCATTGCAGTGCCTTTCCTGTTATTCCTGCGTGCTCCTCTGACTTTTGCACTAATCTCTTATGTGGAACTGTGCCGAATGCCTTCTTAAGGTCCAAGAAAATGCAGTCTATCCCCCCTCTCTCTGTTGTCTTCTGTTCCCTTGTTGTAAAACTCCAGTAGGTTTGTGACACAGGATTTCCCTTCCCTGAAACTGTGCTGGTTATCGTGTATAAGATCATTCCTATCCAGGTGCTCCACCACTTTTCTCTTGATAATCTTCTCCATGACTTTGCATATTATACATGTCAGTTGCACTGGTCTGTAGTTTAATGCTGTCTGCTGTCTGCTGGGACTATATCTGCTGTTTTCCACGCTTCAGGTAGTTGCCCTGTTTCAGTAGATGTGTTGAAGATTGTTGTTAGTGGCACACACTATGCCTCTGCTCCCTCTCTCAGGACCCACGAAGAGATGTTGTCCGGTGCCACTGTCTTTGAAGCTTCTAGCTCACTTGGTTGTGTGTATTGTGTTAGTGTTGTTAATGTACCTATTTCACTCCCTGAATGGGGCCAGTGTTTATAATGTATTTAATGTACATTTTCATTAATAGCTAAAATTAAAATATCTTGTTTTGTATATTTATTTGACTTGCCACGTACACAAGCACCTGTGTTTGCTTGCCACGTACACAAGCACCTGTGTTTGCTTGCCACGTACACAAGCACCTGTGTTTGCTTGCCACGTACACAAGCACCTGTGTTTGATTGCCACGTACACAAGCACCTGTGTTTGCTTGCCACGTACACAAGCACCTGTGTTTGCTTGCCACGTACACAAGCACCTGTGTTTGCTTGCCACGTACACAAGCACCTGTGTTTGATTGCCACGTACACAAGCACCTGTGTTTGCTTGCCACGTACACAAGCACCTGTGTTTGCTTGCCACGTACACAAGCACCTGTGTTTGCTTGCCACGTACACATGCTGCAAACACTTCCTGCCCACACTAGCTGCCTACATTTCCTGCCCACACTAGCTGCCCACACTTTCTGCCCACACTAGCTGCCCACACTTTCTGCCCACACCAGCTGCACTTCCTGCCCATACTAGCTGCCCACAATTCCTGCCCATACTAGCTGCCCACAATTCCTGCCCACACTAGCTGCCCACAATTCCTGCCCATACTAGCTGCCCACAATTCCTGCCCATACTAGCTGCCTACAATTCCTGCCCATACTAGCTGCCCACAATTCCTGCCCATACTAGCTGCCCACAATTCCTGCCCACACTAGCTGCCCACACTTCGTGCCCACACTAGCTGCCCACACTTTCTGCCCACACCAGCTGCACTTCCTGCCCATACTAGCTGCTCACAATTCCTGCCCATACTAGCTGCCCACAATTCCTGCCCACACTAGCTGCCCACACTTCCTGCCCACACTAGCTGCCCACACTTCCTACCCACACTATCTGCCCACACTAGCTGCCCACACTTCCCGCCCACATTAGCTGCCCACACTAGCTGCCCACACTAGCTGCCCACACTTCCTGCCCACACTAGCTGCCCACACTTCCTGCCCACACTAGCTGCCCACATTAGCTGCCCACACTAGCTGCCCACACTTCCTACCCACACTAGCTGCCCACACTTCCTACTCACAGTAGCTACTCACACTTCCTGCCCACACTAGCTGCCACACTTCCTGCCCATAACTAGATGCCCACACTTCCTGCCCACACTAGCTGCCCACACTTCCTGCCCACACTAGCTGCCCACACTAGCTGCCCACACTTCCTGCCCACACTAGCTGCCCACACTTCTTGCCCTCACTAGCTGCCCACACTAGCTGCCCACACTAGCTGCCAACACTTCCTGCCCACACTAGCTGCCCACACTTCCTGCCCACACTAGCTGCCCACACTAGCTGCCCACACTAGCTGCCCACCCTTCCTGCCCAAACTAGCTGCCCACACTTCCTGCCCATACTAGCTGCCCACACTTCCTGCCCACACTAGCTGCCCACACTAGCTACCCACACTTCCTGCCCACACTAGCTGCCCACACTTCCTGCCCACACTAGCTGCTCACACTTCCTGCCCACACTAGCTGCCCACACTTCCTACTAACAGTAGCTACTCACACTTCCTGCCCACACTAGCTGCCACACTTACTGCCCATAACTAGCTGCTCACACTTCCTGCCCACACTAGCTGTCCACACTTGCTGCCCACACTTGCTGCCCACACTAACTGCCCACACTAGCTACCCACACTTCCTGCCCACACTAGCTGCCCACACTAGCTGCCCACACTTCCTGCCCACACTAGCTGCCCACACTTCTTGCCCTCACTAGCTGCCCACACTAGCTGCCCACACTAGCTGCCAACACTTCCTGCCCACACTAGCTGCCCACACTTCCTGCCCACACTAGCTGCCCACACTAGCTGCCCACACTAGCTGCCCACCCTTCCTGCCCAAACTAGCTGCCCACACTTCCTGCCCATACTAGCTGCCCACACTTCCTGCCCACACTAGCTGCCCACACTAGCTACCCACACTTCCTGCCCACACTAGCTGCCCACACTTCCTGCCCACACTTCCTGCCCACACTAGCTGCCCACACTTCCTGCCCACAATAGCTGCCCACACTTCCTGCCCACACTAGCTGCCTACACTTCCTACTAACAGTAGCTACTCACACTTCCTGCCCACACTAGCGGCCACACTTACTGCCCAGACCTAGCTGCCCACACTTCCTGCCCACACTAGCTGCCCACACTAGCTACCCACACTTCCTGCCCACACTAGCTGCCCACACTTCCTGCCCACACTAGCTGCCCACACTTCATGCCCACACTAGCTGCCCACACTAGCTGCTCAAACTAGCTGCCCACACTTCCTGCCCAAACTAGCTGCCCACACTTCATGCCCACACTAGCTTCCCACACTTCCTGCCCACACTAGCTGCCCACACTAGCTACCCACACTTCCTGCCTACACTAGCTGCCCACACTTCCTGACCACACTAGCTGCCCACACTTCCTGCCCAAACTAGCTGCCCACACTTCCTGCCCACACTAGCTGCCCACACTTCCTACTCACAGTAGCTACTCACACTTCCTGCCACACTTACTGCCCATAACTAGCTGCCCACACTTCCTGCCCACACTAGCTGCCCACACTTCCTGCCCACACTAGCTGCCCACAATTCCTGCCCACAATTCCTGCCCACAGTAGCTGCCAACACTTCCTGCCCACACTAGCTGCCCACACTTCCTACTCACAGTAGCTACCCACACTTCCTGCCCACACTAGCTGCCCACACTTCCTGCTCACAATAGCTACCCACACTTCCTGCCCATACTAGCAACCCACACTTCCTACTCACACTATCTACCCACACCAGCTGTCCACACTTCCTACCCACACTAGCTACAAACACTAGCTGCCCACACTTCCCACCCACACTAGCCGCCTAAACTTCCTACCCACACTAGGTGCCCACACTTCACACCCACACTAACTACCCACACTAGCTGACCACACTTCCTACCAAAACACTAGACACACACAAGCTACTCACACTTCCTACCCACACACTAGACCCACACAAGCTACTCACACTTCCTACCAACACACTAGACACACACAAGCTGCCCACACTTCCTACCCACACACTACACCCGCACAAGCTACCCACACTTCCTACCCACACACTAGACCCACACAAGCTACCCACACTTCCTACCAACACACTAGACACACACAAGCTGCCCACACTTCCTACCCACACACTAGACCCACACAAGCTACCCACACTTCCTACCCACACACTAGACCCACACAAGCTACCCACACTTCCTACCCACACACTAGACACACACAGGCTACCCACACTTCCTACCTACACACTAGACCCACACAAGCTCCCCACACTTCCTACCCATACACTAGACACACACAAGCTACCCACACTTCCTACCCACACACTAGGCACACACAAGTTGCCCACACTTCCTACCCACACACTAGACACACACACTAGCTGCCCACACTTCCTACCCACACACTAGACACACACACTAGCTGCCCACACTTCCTACCCACACACTAGACACACACTAGCTGTCCACACTTACTACCCACACACTAGACACACACAAGCTACCCACACTTCCTACCCACACAAGCTACCCACACTTCCTACCCACACACTAGACACAAGCTGATCTCACTTCCTACCCACACACTAGACACATACTAGCTGCCCACACTTCCTACACACACACTAGACACACACAAGCTACCCATACTTCTCACCAACACACTAGACACACAAAAGCTACCCACACTTCCTACCCACACAAGCTACCCACACTTCCTACCCACACACTAGACACACACAAGCTACCCACACTTCCTACCCACACACTAGATACATACTAGCTGCCCACACTTACTACCCACACACTAGACACACACAAGCTACCCACATTTCCTACCCACACAAGCTACCCACGCTTCCTACCCACACACTAGACACACACAAGCTGCTCACACTTCCTACCCACACTCAAGACACACACAAGCTACCCACACTTCCTACCCACACACTAGACACACACAAGCTACCCACACTTCCTACCCACACACTAGACACACACAAGCTACCCACACTTCTCACCAACACACTAGACACACACAAGCTACCCACACTTCCTACCCACACACTAGACACACACAAGCTGCCCACACTTCCTACCCACACACTAGCTCCACACAAGCTACCCACATTTCCTACCCACACACTAGACACACGTAAGCTACCCACACTTCCTACCCACACACTAGACACACACAAGCTACCCACACTTCCTACCCACAAACTAGACACACACAAGCTACCCACACTTCCTACCCACACACTAGACACACACAAGCTACCCACACTTCCTACCCACACACTAGACACACGCAAGCTACCCACACTTCCTACCCACACACTAGACACACACAAGCTACCCACACTTCCTACCCACACAATAGACACACACAAGCTACCCACACTTCCTACCCACACACTAGACACACACAAGCTACCCACACTTCCTACCCACACACTAGACACATACAAGCTACCCACACTTCTCACCAACACACTAGACACACACAAGCTACCCACACTTCCTACCCACACACTAGAGCCACACACGCTACCCACACTTCCTACCCACACACTAGACCTACACAAGCTACCCACACTTCCTACCCACACACTAGACCTACACAAGCTATCCACACTTCCTACCCACACTAGCTGTCCACACTTCTATTCATGAGAGTTTTAACACACTTTCTGGCACTGGACTGGCACTAGACTGGCACTGGACTGGCACTGGACTGGCACAGGACTGGCACTAGACTGGCACTGGACTGGCACTAGACTGGCACTAGACTGGCACTGGACTGGCACTAGACCGGCACTAGACCGGCACTGGACTGGCACTGGACTGGCACTAGACTGGCACTAGACTGGCACTAGACTGGCACTGGACTGGCACTAGACCGGCACTAGACCGTCACTGGCCTGACACTGGACTGGCACTAGACTGGCACTAGACTGGCACTAGACTGGCACTAGACTGGCACTAGACTGGCACTGGACTGGCACTAGACTGGCACTAGACTGGCACTAGACTGGCACTGGACTGGCACTAGACTGGCACTAGACTGGCACTAGACTGGCACTGGACTGGCACTAGACTGGCACTAGACTGGCACTAGACTGGCACTGGACTGGCACTAGACTGGCACTAGACTGGCACTAGACTGGCACTGGACTGGCACTAGACTGGCACTGGACTGGCACTAGACTGGCACTAGACTGGCACTAGACTGGCACTAGACTGGCACTGGACTGGCACTAGACTGGCACTAGACTGGCACTAGACTGGCACTGGACTGGCACTAGACTGGCACTAGACTGGCACTAGACTGGCACTGGACTGGCACTAGACTGGCACTAGACTGGCACTAGACTGGCACTGGACTGGCACTAGACTGGCACTAGACTGGCACTAGACTGGCACTGGACTGGCACTAGACTGGCACTGGACTGGCACTAGACTGGCACTAGACTGGCACTAGACTGGCACTAGACTGGCACTAGACTGGCACTAGACTGGCACTAGACTGGCACTGGACTGGCACTGGACTGGCACTAGACTGGCACTAGACTGGCACTAGACTGGCACTAGACTGGCACTGGACTGGCACTGCCTCTGGCAGCTCCACCATATTAGTGTTGACACTGACAACAACATACAATAAACACAGTGTCCCCCCTCCCCCCTCCCCCCCTCCCCCACCCCCCTCCCCCTTCCCCCCTCCCCCCTCCCCCCCCCCCTTCCCCCCTCCCCCTCCCCCTCCCCCCTCCCCCCCCTCCCCCCCACGACCTGGCTCGAGGCACCTCCTAAAACTTCCTCATAAACGTTTAATAAAACATTGACATTGTTAGAATATTATAATAACCAGAAGGAAGCGCTAAACCTACCAGGGTCATAGAGCGCTGCTGTCATCGTTAGAGCTTATGCTTTCTATGTAGAGCTTTGTCAAGCAATGTTTCACTCTGTGTAGAGCTTTGTCAAGCAATGTTTCACTCTGTGTAGAGCTTTATCAAACAATGTTTCACTCTATATAGAGCTTTATCAAGCAATGTTTCACTCTATATAGAGCTTTATCAAGCAATGTTTCACTACGTGTAGAGCTTTATCAAGCAATGTTTCACTCTATATAGAGCTTTATCAAGTCTTGTTTCACTCTATGTAGAGCTTTATCAAGCCTTATTTCACTCTGTGAAGAGCTTTATCGAACTGTTTCTCTCTGCTTAGAGCTTCATCCTTTCATGTTTCACTCTGCGTAGAGCTCCCTCGAGCTTTGTTTCGCTCTGTGTAACAAACACACAAACTGGCAAGTGGCAAGTGATGTAGTGGAGGCAGGAATCATACATAGTTTTAAGACGAGGTATGATCAAGCTCGTGGAGCAGGGAGAGAGTAGACCTAGTAGCGACCAGTGAAGAGGCGGGGCCAGGAGCCGAGTCTCGACCCCTGCAACACAATTAGGTGGGTACAGTTAGGTGAGTACGGTTACCTGAGGTGAGAGGTCACATGGGTTTAGCGCCTCACGTCACACTGTTTCCTTCTCTAACATCTTTGTGTAACAGTACCTCCTGGTGTCACGTTACCTCCTGGTGTCACGTTACCTCCTGGTGTCACGTTACCTCCTGGTGTCACGTTACCTCCTGGTGTCACGTTACCTCCTGGTGTCACGTTACCTCCTGGTGTCACGTTACCTCCTGGTGTCACGTTAATTCCTGGTGTCACTTTACCTCCTGGCGTCACGTTACCTCCTGGTGTCACGTTACCTCCTGGTGTCACGTTACCTCCTGGTGTCACGTTACCTCCTGGTGTCACGTTACCTCCTGGTGTCACGTTACCTCCTGGTGTCACGTTACTTCCTGGTGTCACTTTACCTCCTGGTGTCACGTTACCTCCTGGTGTCACGTTACCTCCTGGTGTCACGTTACTTCCTGGTGTCACGTTACCTCCTGGTGTCACGTTACCTCCTGGTGTCACGTTACCTCCTGGTGTCACGTTACCTCCTGGTGTCACGTTACCTCCTGGTGTCACGTTACCTCCTGGTGTCACGTTACCTCCTGGTGTCACGTTACCTCCTGGTGTCACGTTACTTCCTGGTGTCACTTTACCTCCTGGCGTCACGTTACCTCCTGGTGTCGCGTTACCTCATGGTGTCACGTTACCTCCTGGTTTACGTTACCTCCTGGTGTCACGTTACTTCCTGGTGTTACGTTACCTCCTGGGGTCACGTTACTTCCTGGTGTTACGTTACCTCCTGGGGTCACGTTACTTCCTGGTGTTACGTTACCTCCTGGGGTCACGTTACTTCCTGGTGTTACGTTACCTCCTGGGGTCACGTTACTTCCTGGTGTTACGTTACCTCCTGGGGTCACGTTACCTCTTGGTGTCACGTTACTTCCTGATGTTACGTTACCTCCTGGGGTCACGTTACCTCCTGGTGTCACGTTACCTCCTGGTGTCACGTTACCTCCTTGTGTCACGTTACTTCCTGATGTCACTTTACCTCCTGGCGTCACATTACCTCCTGGTGTCGCATTACCTCATGGTGTCACGTTACCTCCTGGTTTACGTTACCTCCTGGTGTCACGTTACTTCTTGGCGTTACGTTACCTCCCGGAGTCACGTTACCTCCTGGTGTCACGTTACTTCCTGGTGTTACGTTACCTCCTGGGGTCACGTTACCTCCTGGTGTCACGTTACCTCCTGGTGTCACGTTACCTCCTTGTGTCACGTTACTTCCTGGTGTCACTTTACCTCCTGGCGTCACATTACCTCCTGGTGTCGCATTACCTCATGGTGTCACATTACCTCCTGGTTTACGTTACCTCCTGGTGTCACGTTACTTCTTAGCGTTACGTTACCTCCCGGAGTCACGTTACCTCCTGGTGTCACGTTACCTCCTGGTGTCACGTTACCTCCTGGTGTCACGTTACCTCCCGGAGTCACGTTACCTCCTGGTGTCACGTTACTTCCTGGTGTCACCTTACCTCCTGGTGTCACCTTACCTCCTGGTGTCACGTTACCTCCCGGAGTCACGTTACCTCCTGGTGTCACGTTACTTCCTGGTGTCACGTTACCTCCTGGTGTCACGTTACCTCCCGGAGTCACGTTACCTCCTGGTGTCACGTTACCTCCTGGTGTCACGTTACCTCCCAGAGTCACGTTACCTCCTGGTGTCACGTTACTTCCTGGTGTCACGTTACCTCCTGGTGTCACGTTACCTCCCGGAGTCACGTTACCTCCTGGTGTCACGTTACTTCCTGGTGTCACGTTACCTCCTGGTGTCACGTTACCTCCTGGTGTCACGTTACCTCCTGGTGTCACGTTACCTCCTGGTGTCACGTTACCTCCCGGAGTCACGTTACCTCCTGGTGTCACGTTACTTCCTGGTGTCACGTTACCTCCTGGTGTCACGTTACCTCCCGGAGTCACGTTACCTCCTGGTGTCGCATTACCTCCTGGTGTCACGTTACTTCCTGGTGTCACGTTACCTCCTGGTGTCACGTTACTTCCTGGTGTCACGTTAACTCCTGGTTTACGTTACCTTCTGGTTTCACGTTACCTCCTGGTTTACGTTACCTTCTGGTATCACGTTACCTCCCGGTTTACGTTACCTCCTGGTGGCACGTTACCTCATGGTTTCACGTTACCTCCTGGTTTACGTTACCTTCTGGTATCACGTTACCTCATGGTTTCACGTTACCTCCTGGTTTACGTTACCTTCTGGTATCACGTTACCTCCCGGTTTACGTTACCTCCTGGTGGCACGTTACCTCATGGTTTCACGTTACCTCCTGGTTTACGTTACCTTCTGGTATCACGTTACCTCATGGTTTCACGTTACCTCCTATTTACGTTACCTTCTGGTATCACGTTACCTCCTGGTTTACGTTACCTCCTGGTTTACGTTACCTTCTGGTGGCACGTTACCTCATGGTTTCACGTTACCTCCTGGTTTACGTTACCTTCTGGTTTCACGTTACCTCCTGGTTTACGTTACCTTCTGGTATCACCTTACCTCCTGGTTTACGTTACCTTCTGGTGGCACGTTTCCTTCTGGTATCACGTTACCTCCTGGTTTACGTTACCTTCTGGTGGCACGTTACCTTCTGGTATCACGTTACCTCCTGGTTTCACGTTACCTCCTGGTTTACGTTACCTTCTGGTATCACGTTACCTCCTGGTTTCACGTTACCTCCTGGTGTCACGCTACCTCCTGGTGTCACGTTACTTCCTGGTGTCACATTATCTCCTAGCGTCACGTTACCTCCTGGTGTCACGTTACCTCCTGGTGTCACGTTACCTCCTGGTTTCACGTTACCTCCTGGTTTACGTTACCTCCTGGTTTACGTTACCTTCTGGTGGCACGTTACCTTCTTGTTCCACGTTACCTCCTGATTTACGTTACCTCCTGGTGTCACGTTACCTCCTGGTGTCACGTTACCTCCTGGTGTCACGTTGCCTCCTGGTGTCACGTTACCTCCTGGTGTCACGTTACCTCCTGGTGTCACGTTGCCTCCTGGTGTCACGTTACCTCCTGGTGTCACGTTACCTCCTGGTGTCACGTTACCTCCTGGTGTCACGTTACCTCCTGGTGTCACGTTACCTCCTGGTGTCACGTTACCTCCTGGTGTCACGTTACCTCCTGGTTTCACGTTACCTCCTGGTTTACGTTACCTCCTGGTGTCATGTTACCTCCTGGTGTCACGTTACCTCCTGGTGTCACGTTACCTCCTGGTGGCACGTTACCTCCTGGTGGCACGTTACCTCCTGGTGTCACGTTACCTCCTGGTGTCACGTTACCTCCTGGTGTCACGTTACCTCCTGGTGTCACGTTACCTCCTGGTGTCACGTTACCTCCTGGTGTCACGTTACCTCCTGGTGTCACGTTACATAAAACCGAATTCTGTTCTCTACAGCGTCTTGATGCTACTCTCTGGTGAAATTTTCTACGGTACAATGCTCCCCTTGACTAACTCTCTGTTTTACACCTCAACTCATTTACAGGTTAGTTGTTATCGTACCTCAGCTCATTTACAGGTTAGGAGCTGTTATCGTACCTCAGCTCACTTACAGGTTAGGAGTTGTTATCGTATCTCAGCCCATTTACAGGTTACGAGCTGTTATCGTACCTCAGCTTATTTACAGGTTAGTTGTTATCGTACCTCAGCTCATTTACAGGCTAGGAGCTGTTATCGTACCTCAGCTCATTTACAGATTAAGAGCTGTTATCGTACCTCAACTCATTTACAGGTTAGTTGTTATCGTATCTCAGCTCATTTAAAGGTTATGAGCTGTTATCGTAGCTCATTTACAGGTTAGGAGCTGTTATCGTACCTCATCTCATTTGCAAGTTAGGAACTGTTATCGTACCTCAGCTCATTCATAGGCTAAGACCTGCTATCGTACCTCAGCTCATTTACAGGCTAAGAACCCTTATCCTACCTCAACTCATTTTCTAAGCCCAGCCCTATCTAAGGTATAGTAACATCCTATAGGGTGTAGCCTCCAGTAGTCAAATAACACCCAGGTACTTATTCACTGTTAGGTCAACAGGGGCAACAGGAATAAAGAGACCTACCCGAAGATTATTTTAGTAAACTCTACCGGACATATTATATAAGGCACCAACGCTGACCCCAAGTATATTCAGTCACATGTGTAGGTAATCACACTCTTAGCAGAAGCCAGGCAGTCCTCACACCAGGCTTGTTGTTGGTTCGGTTGAGCCCAAGAGACACCATTCACTGCCTTAAATTCTTATAAATGTAAGTAAATTCTCGTATAGCTGAGTACACACACACAAATATAGCATTTAAAGTCCTAATTGGGTCTCATTCAGCTTAGTCTTCTGTATGTTTGTGAGATAAATCTTTTGTGTACGTGGCAATAGTGTGGATCCCTCACTCAGTCAAATTTCTCATTGCATATACACTGAGATATGTATGTCTCTCGATGTATATACAGTGAGTGATTGTTTTAAATCCCTGCGTATAGGATTAAAGTATTCTTGACTGGTGGTGAACAAGTGAGGTGCAACCTGCCTAGCATGGGCCAGTAGGCCTGCTGTAGCGCTCCTTGTTGCTTATGTTCTTAAGTTCTTAATGACCTTCGTATATTCGGTAGGCTTGTAACCCCATTAGCCAAACCTAAACTCAAAAATTCTCAGCATTATACCTTTAAAAAGAAAAAAGAAAATATGTACAAGTAGGTTCATTAGTACAGTGTGATGCTGCAAAATCTCCGAAATTCCCAACTCCGTCCCGAAAAAACAAAATCCCTCTTAAGGTTCGACTGTGTTCAGAGTAGCGTATGCGCAGTGCGTTGTTGATGACGGCGTCACGCAGGGGAGGATAGTCTGGGTACACGGGTGATGGGGGACAGGGGAAGTAATTACAGTGTGTGTGTGTAAGTTTAGGTGTTGTAGCCACGAGGACCTTCACGCCTGCTGGATACTTCCTACACGCACCTGCCTGAAGGGTCCTCCTTCCACTAAATAGACACATCCAGTCAGTCAAAGAGAAGACAGCCTGGGTGAAGGATAGACCGTCCGCTAGATAGACACATCCAGTAAGTCGAAGAGAAGGCAGCCTGGGTGAAGGATAGACCGTCCGCTAGATAGACACGTCCAGTAAGTCGAAGAGAAGGCAGCCTGGGTGAAGGATAGACCGTCCGCTAGATAGACACGTCCAGTAAGTCGAAGAGAAGGCAGCCTGGGTGAAGGATAGACCGTCCGCTAGATATACACATCCAGTAAGTCGAAGAGAAGGCAGCCTGGGTGAAGGATAGACCGTCCGCTAGATAGACACATCCAGTAAGTCGAAGAGAAGGCAGCCTGGGTGAAGGATAGACCGTCCGCTAGATAGACACATCCAGTAAGTCGAAGAGAAGGCAGCCTGGGTGAAGGATAGACCGTCCGCTAGATAGACACATCCAGTAAGTCGAAGAGAAGGCAGCCTGGGTGAAGGATAGACCGTCCGCTAGATAGACACATCCAGTAAGTCGAAGAGAAGGCAGCCTGGGTGAAGGATAGACCGTCCGCTAGATAGACACATCCAGTAAGTCGAAGAGAAGGCAGCCTGGGTGAAGGATAGACCGTCCGCTAGATAGACACATCCAGTAAGTCGAAGAGAAGGCAGCCTGGGTGAAGTATAGACCGTCCGCTGGATAGACACATCCAGTAAGTCGAAGAGAAGGCAGCCTGGGTGAAGTATAGACCGTCCGCTGGATAGACACATCCAGTAAGTCGAAGAGAAGGCAGCCTGGGTGAAGGATAGACCGTCCGCTAGATAGACACATCCAGTAAGTCGGAGAGAGAGCAGCCTGGTAACTATCCACTGCTACCCACTCAGTCGATAGATCAGCTAGCACTTCAAGGCAGTTACAAAATTAACCAAACGCTTTGCCTTCCAGCCAACTAGCTAGCCAGCCAGTCAGCCAACTAGTTGTCCTACCAGCCACACAACCAGCTAGCCAGCCAGTCAGTCAGCTAACAGCTCTCCTACCGGCCATTCAGTCAGTCAATTAGTACTACTGTCTGACAGTCAACCTAAAAACCAACACTTCAAATGTCTTTCAGCTTGCCTGTGTATAAGTCAGCCCACCAGCCAGCCACCTTTCAGCCAGCCAGCCAGCCAGCCAGCTAGCCAGCCAGCCAGCCAGCCAGCCAGCCAGCCAGCCAGCCAGCCAGCCAACCAGCCAGCCAGCCAGCCAGCCAGCCAGCCAGCCATCTGTTTGCTGTTTGAATATGAGGAATGATGTGGAAGACAAACGCACCAGTTTGGTATCTTCATTAACAAGACGTTTTCCCTGTTCAGCTGACTTCTTCAGTCGAAATACAGAGGAACATTGGAGATGTAGATATACAGTGATCAGCCCCTCAGCCTGGAAAAATTATTTTGAGGTGGTCAGTCCCTCAGCCTGGAGAAAAAGTGAGTTGAGGAGGTCAGTCCCTGAGCCTTGGTTGTGTGTTCAGCTGTGTAGCTGCGGTGAATGTGCAACCGAAAAATGACACACTAGCCTTTTATACTGCCAGAAGTAATTTACTCATTTGTATTAATATTTCTCTACATTACCCATAGTGGTTTGTTAGGTGTGAAGCCTATCTACTACACTATCACTCCTCAAAGATATTTTAGTCCCCTAATATACGGGTTTAAAGTGAATCCTTAGCCTGTATACACTGAGATAAACAGCTCTCACTCCACACACACACACACACGTATATATATATATATATATATATATATATATATATATATATATATATATATATATATATATATATATATATATATATATATATATATATATATTCTATTTAGAGTTGTATCTATATTAACTTTATATGAGAGGGTTCATTCACATGCTCTGCGTGTTAAAAACGGACATATATAGAGCCCAACACTGAGCGAGGTTCGATATCACAGTCACCAACCTGTATGCAGTTCTTACACCCCCGTGAACCAGCGGTGTGTAGCACGCGATCTTACTACTGGTACCAGGCAGTTAGTGGACGCTACTACTGGTGCCAGGCAGTTAGTGGACGCTACTACTGGTGCCAGGCAGTTAGTGGACGCTACTACTGGTACCAGGCAGTTAGTGGACGCTACTACTGGTGCCAGGCAGTTAGTGGACGCTACTACTGGTACCAGGCAGTTAGTGGACGCTACTACTGGTGCCAGGCAGTTAGTGGACGCTACTACTGGTACCAGGCAGTTAGTGGACGCTACCACCGCCACCAGGCAGTTAGTGAACACAAGGCAGTTAGTGAACACACAGCTACTAGTACCAGGCAGTTAGTGAACACACAGCTACTAGTACCAGGCAGTTAGTGAACACGTTACCACTGATAACAATCTGCTCTGACTGATTATATAATATAATGAAAGAAAATCTTGTGGGTTTAGGCTTTGTAAAGTGCAAAGTTCTCAATTTTCCAACCTAATTGACTCACGAACTTTTAATAACGGAATTGTGAACAAATCAGGGAACGGGTGGGAGTCGAACCTTAGTTAATAAACTCGAAATTTTGTGTAATAACAGAGGAATAAGTCTTGTAGTCAGCTTTAAGGTTTTAGTGCTGTGTTTCTTGTCTAAGAAAGGCTGACAGACACTCTGCTGACCTGTGTAGGACGAGAAGTATCGTTGTGACGGTAGCGAGACAAGGTTACCGCTGTTACAGGGAGTGAAAAACTGTGGTTGAACACGATGAACACACGTCAATGTAAAACTGCTTGAACAGGGTGAACACACGCTACTTTAAAGCTGTGTTGGAATAGGGTGAACACACTGGTGTGTACACAACCTAACAACAGCATTGCCGACATCTTAATAAGGAGTCATTCAGGACCCTGTACACCGTGTACGTTAGGCCCATATTGGAGTATGCGGCACCAGTTTGGAACCCACACCTAGCCAAGCATGTAAAGAAACTAGAGAAAGTGCAAAGGTTTGCAACAAGACTAGTCCCAGAGCTAAGAGGTATGTCCTACGAGGAGAGGTTAAGGGAAATCAACCTGACGACACTGGAGGACAGGAGAGATAGGGGGGACATGATAACGACTTACAAAATACTGAGAGGAATTGACAAGGTGGACAAAGACAGGATGTTCCAGAGATTGGACACAGTAACAAGGGGACACAGTTGGAAGTTGAAGACACAGATGAATCACAGGGATGTTAGGAAGTATTTCTTCAGCCACAGAGTAGTCAGGAAGTGGAATAGTTTGGGAAGCGATGTAGTGGAGGCAGGATCCATACATAGCTTTAAGCAAAGGTATGATAAAGCTCATGATGCTGGGAGAGTGAGCCAGTAGCGACCAGTGAAGAGGCGGGGCCAGGAGCTTGGACTCGACCCCTGCAACCACAACTAGGTGAGTACAGCTAGGTGAGTACATTGGTTTTGAGTAGGGTGTACACACTGGTCAGTAAGATGTACACACTGGTCAGTAAGATGTACACACTGGTCAGTAGAGTGTACACACTGGTCAGTAGAGTGTACACACTGGTCAGTAGGGTGTACACACTGGTCAGTAGGGTGTACACACTGGTCAGTAGGGTGTACACACTGGTCAGTAGGGTGTACACACTGGTCAGTAAGCTGTACACACTGGTCAGTAAGATGTACACACTGGTCAGTGGGGTGTACACACTGGTCAGTAAGATGTACACACTGGTCAGTGGGGTGTACACACTGGTCAGTAAGCTGTACACACTGGTCAGTAAGATGTACACACTGGTCAGTAAGATGTACACACTGGTCAGTAGAGTGTACACACTGGTCAGTAGAGTGTACACACTGGTCAGTAGGGTGTACACACTGGTCAGTAGGGTGTACACACTGGTCAGTAGGGTGTACACACTGATCAGTATGGTGTACACACTGGTCAGTAGGGTGTACACACTGGTCAGTAAGCTGTACACACTGATCAGTAGAGTGTACACACTGGTCAGCAGAGTGTACACACTGGTCAGTAGAGTGTACACACTGGTCAGTAAGATGTACACACTGGTCAGTAAAGTGTACACACTGGTCAGTAGAGTGTACACACTGGTCGGTAGAGTGTACACACTGGTCAGTAGAGTGTACACACTGGTCTGTACAGTGTACACACTGGTCAGTAGAGTGTACACACTGGTCAGTAGAGTGTACACACTGGTCAGTAGAGTGTACACACTGGTCAGTAGGGTGTACACACTGGTCAGTAGGGTGTACACACTGGTCAGTAGGGTGTACACACTGGTCAGTAGAGTGTACACACTGGTCAGTAGGGTGTACACACTGGTCACTAGGGTGTACACACTGGTCAGTAGGGTATACACACTGGTCTGAAGGGTGTACACACTGATCAGTAGGGTGTACACACTGGTCAGTAGGGTGTACACGCTGGTCAGTAAGATGTACACACTGGTCAGTAGAGTGTACACACAGGTCAGTAGAGTGTACACACTGGTCAGTAGGGTGTACACACTGGTCTGAAGGGTGTACACACTGATCAGTAGGGTGTACACACTGGTCAGTAGGGTGTACACGCTGGTCAGTAAGATGTACACACTGGTCAGTAGAGTGTACACACTGGTCAGTAGAGTGTACACACTGGTCAGTAGAGTGTACACACTGGTCAGTAGAGTGTACACACTGGTCAGTAGAGTGTACACACTGGTCAGTAGACTGTACACACTGGTCAGTAGAGTGTACACACTGGTCAGTAGAGTGTACACACTGGTCAGTAGAGTGTACACACTGGTCAGTAGAGTGTACACACTGGTTAGTAGAGTGTACACACTGGTCAGTAGAGTGTACACACTGGTCAGTAGAGTGTACACACTGGTCAGTAGAGTGTACACACTGGTCAGTAGAGTGTACACACTGGTCAGTAGGGTGTACACACTGGTCTGAAGGGTGTACACACTGATCAGTAGGGTGTACACACTGGTCAGTAGGGTGTACACGCTTGTCAGTAAGATGTACACACTGGTCAGTAGAGTGTACACACTGGTCAGTAGAGTGTACACACTGGTCAGTAGAGTGTACACACTGGTCAGTAGAGTGTACACACTGGTCAGTAGAGTGTACACACTGGTCAGTAGACTGTACACACTGGTCAGTAGAGTGTACACACTGGTCAGTAGAGTGTACACACTGGTCAGTAGAGTGTACACACTGGTCAGTAGAGTGTACACACTGGTCAGTAGAGTGTACACACTGGTCAGTAGAGTGTACACACTGGTCAGTAGAGTGTACACACTGGTCAGTAGGGTGTACACACTGGTCTGAAGGGTGTACACACTGATCAGTAGGGTGTACACACT
This sequence comes from Cherax quadricarinatus, assembly GCF_038502225.1. NCBI lineage: Eukaryota > Metazoa > Arthropoda > Malacostraca > Decapoda > Parastacidae > Cherax > Cherax quadricarinatus. The sequence continues at coordinate 186,824 of NC_091297.1, forward strand.
GGTCAGTAGGGTGTACACGCTGGTCATTAAGATGTACACACTGGTCAGTAGAGTGTACACACTGGTCAGTAGAGTGTACACACTGGTCAGTAGAGTGTACACACTGGTCAGTAGAGTGTACACACTGGTCAGTAGAGTGTACACACTGGTCAGTAGGGTGTACACACTGGTCAGTAGAGTGTACACACTGGTCAGTAGAGTGTACACACTGGTCAGTAGAGTGTACACACTGGTCAGTAGAGTGTACACACTGGTCAGTAGAGTGTACACACTGGTCAGTAGAGTGTACACACTGGTCAGTAGAGTGTACACACTGGTCAGTAGAGTGTACACACTGGTCAGTAGAGTGTACACACTGGTCAGTAGAGTGTACACACTGGTCAGTAGAGTGTACACACTGGTCAGTAGAGTGTACACACTGGTCAGTAGGGTGTACACACTGGTCTGTCAGTAGAGTGTACACACTGGTCAGTAGAGTGTACACACTGGTCAGTAGAGTGTACACAAGGGTGTACACACTGATCAGTAGGGTGTACACACTGGTCAGTAGGGTGTACACGCTGGTCATTAAGATGTACACACTGGTCAGTAGAGTGTACACACTGGTCAGTAGAGTGTACACACTGGTCAGTAGAGTGTACACACTGGTCAGTAGAGTGTACACACTGGTCAGTAGAGTGTACACACTGGTCAGTAGGGTGTACACACTGGTCAGTAGAGTGTACACACTGGTCAGTAGAGTGTACACACTGGTCAGTAGAGTGTACACACTGGTCAGTAGAGTGTACACACTGGTCAGTAGAGTGTACACACTGGTCAGTAGAGTGTACACACTGGTCAGTAGAGTGTACACACTGGTCAGTAGAGTGTACACACTGGTCAGTAGAGTGTACACACTGGTCAGTAGAGTGTACACACTGGTCAGTAGAGTGTACACACTGGTCAGTAGAGTGTACACACTGGTCAGTAGAGTGTACACACTGGTCAGTAGGGTGTACACACTGGTCAGTAGAGTGTACACACTGGTCAGTAGAGTGTACACACTGGTCAGTAGGGTGTACACACTGGTCAGTAGGGTGTACACACTGGTCAGTAGGGTGTACACACTGGTCAGTAAGCTGTACACACTGGTCAGTAAGATGTACACACTGGTCAGTGGGGTGTACACACTGGTCAGTAAGATGTACACACTGGTCAGTGGGGTGTACACACTGGTCAGTAAGCTGTACACACTGGTCAGTAAGATGTACACACTGGTCAGTAAGATGTACACACTGGTCAGTAGAGTGTACACACTGGTCAGTAGAGTGTACACACTGGTCAGTAGGGTGTACACACTGGTCAGTAGGGTGTACACACTGGTCAGTAGGGTGTACACACTGATCAGTATGGTGTACACACTGGTCAGTAGGGTGTACACACTGGTCAGTAAGCTGTACACACTGATCAGTAGAGTGTACACACTGGTCAGCAGAGTGTACACACTGGTCAGTAGAGTGTACACACTGGTCAGTAAGATGTACACACTGGTCAGTAAAGTGTACACACTGGTCAGTAGAGTGTACACACTGGTCGGTAGAGTGTACACACTGGTCAGTAGAGTGTACACACTGGTCTGTACAGTGTACACACTGGTCAGTAGAGTGTACACACTGGTCAGTAGAGTGTACACACTGGTCAGTAGAGTGTACACACTGGTCAGTAGGGTGTACACACTGGTCAGTAGGGTGTACACACTGGTCAGTAGGGTGTACACACTGGTCAGTAGAGTGTACACACTGGTCAGTAGGGTGTACACACTGGTCACTAGGGTGTACACACTGGTCAGTAGGGTATACACACTGGTCTGAAGGGTGTACACACTGATCAGTAGGGTGTACACACTGGTCAGTAGGGTGTACACGCTGGTCAGTAAGATGTACACACTGGTCAGTAGAGTGTACACACTGGTCAGTAGAGTGTACACACTGGTCAGTAGGGTGTACACACTGGTCTGAAGGGTGTACACACTGATCAGTAGGGTGTACACACTGGTCAGTAGGGTGTACACGCTGGTCAGTAAGATGTACACACTGGTCAGTAGAGTGTACACACTGGTCAGTAGAGTGTACACACTGGTCAGTAGAGTGTACACACTGGTCAGTAGAGTGTACACACTGGTCAGTAGAGTGTACACACTGGTCAGTAGACTGTACACACTGGTCAGTAGAGTGTACACACTGGTCAGTAGAGTGTACACACTGGTCAGTAGAGTGTACACACTGGTCAGTAGAGTGTACACACTGGTTAGTAGAGTGTACACACTGGTCAGTAGAGTGTACACACTGGTCAGTAGAGTGTACACACTGGTCAGTAGAGTGTACACACTGGTCAGTAGAGTGTACACACTGGTCAGTAGAGTGTACACACTGGTCAGTAGAGTGTACACACTGGTCAGTAGAGTGTACACACTGGTCAGTAGGGTGTACACACTGGTCTGAAGGGTGTACACACTGATCAGTAGGGTGTACACACTGGTCAGTAGGGTGTACACGCTGGTCATTAAGATGTACACACTGGTCAGTAGAGTGTACACACTGGTCAGTAGAGTGTACACACTGGTCAGTAGAGTGTACACACTGGTCAGTAGAGTGTACACACTGGTCAGTAGAGTGTACACACTGGTCAGTAGGGTGTACACACTGGTCAGTAGAGTGTACACACTGGTCAGTAGAGTGTACACACTGGTCAGTAGAGTGTACACACTGGTCAGTAGAGTGTACACACTGGTCAGTAGAGTGTACACACTGGTCAGTAGAGTGTACACACTGGTCAGTAGAGTGTACACACTGGTCAGTAGAGTGTACACACTGGTCAGTAGAGTGTACACACTGGTCAGTAGAGTGTACACACTGGTCAGTAGAGTGTACACACTGGTCAGTAGAGTGTACACACTGGTCAGTAGAGTGTACACACTGGTCAGTAGGGTGTACACACTGGTCTGAAGGGTGTACACACTGATCAGTAGGGTGTACACACTGGTCAGGGTGTACACACTGGTCAGTAGTGTGTACACTCTGGTCAGTATTTTGTACACACTGGTCAGTAGAGTGTACACACTGGTCAGTAGAGTGTACACACTGGTCAGTAGAGTGTACACACTGGTCAGTAGAGTGTACACACTGGTCAGTAGAGTGTACACACTGGTCAGTAGGGTGTACACACTGGTCAGTAGAGTGTACACACTGGTCAGTAGAGTGTACACACTGGTCAGTAGAGTGTACACACTGGTCAGTAGAGTGTACACACTGGTCAGTAGAGTGTACACACTGGTCAGTAGAGTGTACACACTGGTCAGTAGAGTGTACACACTGGTCAGTAGAGTGTACACACTGGTCAGTAGAGTGTACACACTGGTCAGTAGAGTGTACACACTGGTCAGTAGAGTGTACACACTGGTCAGTAGAGTGTACACACTGGTCAGTAGAGTGTACACACTGGTCAGTAGAGTGTACACACTGGTCAGTAGAGTGTACACACTGGTCAGTAGAGTGTACACACTGGTCAGTAGAGTGTACACACTGGTCAGTAGAGTGTACACACTGGTCAGTAGAGTGTACACACTGGTCAGTAGAGTGTACACACTGGTCAGTAGGGTGTACACACTGGTCTGAAGGGTGTACACACTGATCAGTAGGGTGTACACACTGGTCAGTAGGGTGTACACGCTGGTCATTAAGATGTACACACTGGTCAGTAGAGTGTACACACTGGTCAGTAGAGTGTACACACTGGTCAGTAGAGTGTACACACTGGTCAGTAGAGTGTACACACTGGTCAGTAGAGTGTACACACTGGTCAGTAGGGTGTACACACTGGTCAGTAGAGTGTACACACTGGTCAGTAGAGTGTACACACTGGTCAGTAGAGTGTACACACTGGTCAGTAGAGTGTACACACTGGTCAGTAGAGTGTACACACTGGTCAGTAGAGTGTACACACTGGTCAGTAGAGTGTACACACTGGTCAGTAGAGTGTACACACTGGTCAGTAGAGTGTACACACTGGTCAGTAGAGTGTACACACTGGTCAGTAGAGTGTACACACTGGTCAGTAGAGTGTACACACTGGTCAGTAGAGTGTACACACTGGTCAGTAGAGTGTACACACTGGTCAGTAGAGTGTACACACTGGTCAGTAGAGTGTACACACTGGTCAGTAGGGTGTACACACTGGTCAGTAGAGTGTACACACTGGTCAGTAGAGTGTACACACTGGTCAGTAGGGTGTACACACTGGTCAGTAGGGTGTACACACTGGTCAGTAGGGTGTACACACTGGTCAGTAAGCTGTACACACTGGTCAGTAAGATGTACACACTGGTCAGTGGGGTGTACACACTGGTCAGTAAGATGTACACACTGGTCAGTGGGGTGTACACACTGGTCAGTAAGCTGTACACACTGGTCAGTAAGATGTACACACTGGTCAGTAAGATGTACACACTGGTCAGTAGAGTGTACACACTGGTCAGTAGAGTGTACACACTGGTCAGTAGGGTGTACACACTGGTCAGTAGGGTGTACACACTGGTCAGTAGGGTGTACACACTGATCAGTATGGTGTACACACTGGTCAGTAGGGTGTACACACTGGTCAGTAAGCTGTACACACTGATCAGTAGAGTGTACACACTGGTCAGCAGAGTGTACACACTGGTCAGTAGACTGTACACACTGGTCAGTAAGATGTACACACTGGTCAGTAAAGTGTACACACTGGTCAGTAGAGTGTACACACTGGTCGGTAGAGTGTACACACTGGTCAGTAGAGTGTACACACTGGTCTGTACAGTGTACACACTGGTCAGTAGAGTGTACACACTGGTCAGTAGAGTGTACACACTGGTCAGTAGAGTGTACACACTGGTCAGTAGGGTGTACACACTGGTCAGTAGGGTGTACACACTGGTCAGTAGGGTGTACACACTGGTCAGTAGAGTGTACACACTGGTCAGTAGGGTGTACACACTGGTCACTAGGGTGTACACACTGGTCAGTAGGGTATACACACTGGTCTGAAGGGTGTACACACTGATCAGTAGGGTGTACACACTGGTCAGTAGGGTGTACACGCTGGTCAGTAAGATGTACACACTGGTCAGTAGAGTGTACACACTGGTCAGTAGAGTGTACACACTGGTCAGTAGGGTGTACACACTGGTCTGAAGGGTGTACACACTGATCAGTAGGGTGTACACACTGGTCAGTAGGGTGTACACGCTGGTCAGTAAGATGTACACACTGGTCAGTAGAGTGTACACACTGGTCAGTAGAGTGTACACACTGGTCAGTAGAGTGTACACACTGGTCAGTAGAGTGTACACACTGGTCAGTAGAGTGTACACACTGGTCAGTAGACTGTACACACTGGTCAGTAGAGTGTACACACTGGTCAGTAGAGTGTACACACTGGTCAGTAGAGTGTACACACTGGTCAGTAGAGTGTACACACTGGTTAGTAGAGTGTACACACTGGTCAGTAGAGTGTACACACTGGTCAGTAGAGTGTACACACTGGTCAGTAGAGTGTACACACTGGTCAGTAGAGTGTACACACTGGTCAGTAGAGTGTACACACTGGTCAGTAGAGTGTACACACTGGTCAGTAGAGTGTACACACTGGTCAGTAGAGTGTACACACTGGTCAGTAGAGTGTACACACTGGTCAGTAGGGTGTACACACTGGTCTGAAGGGTGTACACACTGATCAGTAGGGTGTACACACTGGTCAGTAGGGTGTACACGCTGGTCATTAAGATGTACACACTGGTCAGTAGAGTGTACACACTGGTCAGTAGAGTGTACACACTGGTCAGTAGAGTGTACACACTGGTCAGTAGAGTGTACACACTGGTCAGTAGAGTGTACACACTGGTCAGTAGGGTGTACACACTGGTCAGTAGAGTGTACACACTGGTCAGTAGAGTGTACACACTGGTCAGTAGAGTGTACACACTGGTCAGTAGAGTGTACACACTGGTCAGTAGAGTGTACACACTGGTCAGTAGAGTGTACACACTGGTCAGTAGAGTGTACACACTGGTCAGTAGAGTGTACACACTGGTCAGTAGAGTGTACACACTGGTCAGTAGAGTGTACACACTGGTCAGTAGAGTGTACACACTGGTCAGTAGAGTGTACACACTGGTCAGTAGAGTGTACACACTGGTCAGTAGGGTGTACACACTGGTCTGAAGGGTGTACACACTGATCAGTAGGGTGTACACACTGGTCTGTAGGGTGTACACGCTGGTCATTAAGATGTACACACTGGTCAGTAGGGTGTACACGCTGGTCATTAAGATGTACACACTGGTCAGTAGAGTGTACACACTGGTCAGTAGAGTGTACACACTGGTCAGTAGAGTGTACACACTGGTCAGTAGAGTGTACACACTGGTCAGTAGAGTGTACACACTGGTCAGTAGGTGTACACACTGGTCAGTAGAGTGTACACACTGGTCAGTAGAGTGTACACACTGGTCAGTAGAGTGTACACACTGGTCAGTAGAGTGTACACACTGGTCAGTAGAGTGTACACACTGGTCAGTAGAGTGTACACACTGGTCAGTAGAGTGTACACACTGGTCAGTAGAGTGTACACACTGGTCAGTAGAGTGTACACACTGGTCAGTAGAGTGTACACACTGGTCAGTAGAGTGTACACACTGGTCAGTAGAGTGTACACACTGGTCAGTAGAGTGTACACACTGGTCAGTAGGGTGTACACACTGGTCAGTAGAGTGTACACACTGGTCAGTAGAGTGTACACACTGGTCAGTAGAGTGTACACACTGGTCAGTAGAGTGTACACACTGGTCAGTAGAGTGTACACACTGGTCAGTAGAGTGTACACACTGGTCAGTAGAGTGTACACACTGGTCAGTAGAGTGTACACACTGGTCAGTAGAGTGTACACACTGGTCAGTAGAGTGTACACACTGGTCAGTAGAGTGTACACACTGGTCAGTAGAGTGTACACACTGGTCAGTAGAGTGTACACACACATGCTGTGGTGGACCAGAATGAACACACGTAAGTCTAAAGGTGTTTTCGACCAGAGTAAACACAAACAACTTCTTTCTCCCCACAAAGGAAGACTTCGAAGCCTGTTGGAACTGTAGGCTTGCTCTCCAGCCTGGAAGCTTGTTGGAACTGCAGGCTTGCTCTCCAGCCTGGAAGCGTGTTGGAACTGCAGGCTTGCTCTCCAGCCTGGAAGTGTGTTGGAACTGCAGGCTTGCTCTCCAGCCTAGAAGTGTGTTGGAACTGCAGGCTTGCTCTCCAGCCTGGAAGCTTGTTGGAACTGTAGGCTTGCTCTCCAGCCTGGAAGTGTGTTGGAACTGCAGGCTTGCTCTCCAGCCTGGAAGTGTGTTGGAACCGCAGGCTTGCTCTCCAGCCTGGAAGCGTGTTGGAACTGCAGGCTTGCTCTCCAGCCTGGAAGTGTGTTGGAACTGCAGGCTTGCTCTCCAGCCTGGAAGTGTGTTGGAACTGCAGGCTTGCTCTCCAGCCTGGAAGTGTGTTGGAACTGCAGGCTTGCTCTCCAGCCTGGAAGCGTGTTGGAACTGCAGGCTTGCTCTCCAGCCTGGAAGTGTGTTGGAACTGCAGGCTTGCACTCCAGCCTGGAAGTGTGTTGGAACTGCAGGCTTGCTCTCCAGCCTGGAAGTGTGTTGGAACTGCAGGCTTGCTCTCCAGCCTGGAAGCGTGTTGGAACTGCAGGCTTGCTCTCCAGCCTGGAAGTGTGTTGGAACTGCAGGCTTGCTCTCCAGCCTGGAAGTGTGTTGGAACTGCAGGCTTGCCCTTAAGCCTGGAAGTGTGTTGGAACTGCAGGCTTGCTCTCCAGCCTGGAAGTGTGTTGGAACTGCAGGCTTGCCCTCCAGCCTGGAAGTGTGTTGGAACTGCAGGCTTGCCCTCCAGCCTGGAAGTGTGTTGGAACTGCAGGCTTGCTCTCCAGCCTAGAAGTGTGTTGGAACTGCAGGCTTGCCCTCCAGCCTGGAAGTGTGTTGGAACTGCAGGCTTGCTCTCCAGCCTGGAAGTGTGTTGGAACTGCAGGCTTGCTCTCCAGCCTGGAAGTGTGTTGGAACTGCAGGCTTGCTCTCCAGCCTGGAAGTGTGTTGGAACTGCAGGCTTGCTCTCCAGTCTGGAAGTGTGTTGGAACTGCAGGCTTGCTCTCCAGCCTGGAAGTGTGTTGGAACTGCAGGCTTGCCCTCCAGCCTGGAAGTGTGTTGGAACTGGAGGCTTGCTCTCCAGCCTGGAAGTGTGTTGGAACTGCAGGCTTGCTCTCCAGTCTGGAAGTGTGTTGGTACTGCAGGCTTGCCCTCCAGCCTGGAAGTGTGTTGGTACTGCAGGCTTGCCCTCCAGCCTGGAAGTGTGTTGGTACTGCAGGCTTGCCCTCCAGCCTGGAAGTGTGACACTCGCAGCCGACGTTAACATTACCGACATACCAAGGATCAACATAACTAGGCAGCAGTTTCCAAAGTGTTACAAATAACATGATCGTCTCTTCGCCTACACACCTGAATGGCACTGATCCATGCCACTACATACAGTGCCAACATTCTTCCACGCGGGATACACGAGTGTTGAAAGCTTGAAGCCGATCGGATGTGGAGTTCAGAAGTTAGAAACAACAGCCTTTGGAGGAAGGCAAGACAATGTTACCTGTAGGTAACAACTCCTGCCTTAAATTCCTGCCTTCAATAATTAGATTGATTCAAATTTGTCAAGATTGACAATAATACTTTATCAGAGTTACTTGTTATGGTCAGTGTTATAGTTAGTGTTATAGTCAGTGTTATAGTCAGTGTTATAGTCAGTGTTATGGTCAGTGTTATAGTCAGTGTTATGGTCAGTGTTATGGTCAGTGTTATAGTCAGTGTTATAGTCAGTGTTATGGTCAGTGTTATGGTCAGTGTTATAGTCAGTGTTATAGTCAGTGTTATAGTCAGTGTTATGGTCAGTGTTATAGTCAGTGTTATAGTCAGTGTTATAGTCAGTGTTATGGTCAGTGTTATAGTCAGTGTTATGGTCAGTGTTATAGTCAGTGTTATAGTCAGTGTTATGGTCAGTGTTATAGTCAGTGTTATGGTCAGTGTTATGGTCAGTGTTATAGTCAGTGTTATAGTCAGTGTTATAGTCAGTGTTATAGTCAGTGTTATGGTCAGTGTTATAGTCAGTGTTATGGTCAGTGTTATAGTCAGTGTTATAGTCAGTGTTATGGTCAGTGTTATGGTCAGTGTTATAGTCAGTGTTATGGTCAGTGTTATAGTCAGTGTTATAGTCAGTGTTATGGTCAGTGTTATAGTCAGTGTTATGGTCAGTGTTATGGTCAGTGTTATAGTCAGTGTTATAGTCAGTGTTATGGTCAGTGTTATAGTCAGTGTTATAGTCAGTGTTATAGTCAGTGTTATGGTCAGTGTTATAGTCAGTGTTATGGTCAGTGTTATAGTCAGTGTTATAGTCAGTGTTATGGTCAGTGTTATAGTCAGTGTTATGGTCAGTGTTATGGTCAGTGTTATGGTCAGTGTTATAGTCAGTGTTATAGTCAGTGTTATAGTCAGTGTTATGGTCAGTGTTATAGTCAGTGTTATAGTCAGTGTTATGGTCAGTGTTATAGTCAGTGTTATAGTCAGTGTTATGGTCAGTGTTATAGTCAGTGTTATGGTCAGTGTTATGGTCAGTGTTATAGTCAGTGTTATAGTCAGTGTTATAGTCAGTGTTATGGTCAGTGTTATAGTCAGTGTTATGGTCAGTGTTATAGTCAGTGTTATAGTCAGTGTTATGGTCAGTGTTATAGTCAGTGTTATAGTCAGTGTTATAGTCAGTGTTATGGTCAGTGTTATGGTCAGTGTTATAGTCAGTGTTATAGTCAGTGTTATGGTCAGTGTTATAGTCAGTGTTATGGTCAGTGTTATAGTCAGTGTTATAGTCAGTGTTATGGTCAGTGTTATGGTCAGTGTTATGGTCAGTGTTATAGTCAGTGTTATGGTCAGTGTTATAGTCAGTGTTATGGTCAGTGTTATGGTCAGTGTTATGGTCAGTGTTATAGTCAGTGTTATGGTCAGTGTTATAGTCAGTGTTATGGTCAGTGTTATGGTCAGTGTTATAGTCAGTGTTATAGTTAGTGTTATTGTCAGTGTTATTCAGTGTTATAGTCAGTGTTATAGTCAGTGTTATAGTCAGTGTTATAGTCAGTATTATAGTCAGTGTTATAGTCAGTGTTATAGTCAGTGTTATAGTCAGTGTTATAGTCACTGTTATAGTCAGTGTTATAGTCAGTATTATAGTCAGTGTTATAGTCAGTGTTATAGTCAGTGTTATAGTCACTGTTATAGTCAGTGTTATAGTCAGTGTTATAGTCAGTGTTATAGTCAGTGTTATAGTCAGTGTTATAGTCAGTGTTATAGTCAGTGTTATAGTCAGTATTATAGTCAGTGTTATAGTCAGTGTTATAGTCAGTATTATAGTCAGTATTATAGTCAGTGTTATAGTCAGTGTTATAGTCAGTGTTATGGTCAGTGTTATAGTCAGTGTTATGGTCAGTGTTATAGTCAGTGTTATAGTCAGTGTTATAGTCAGTGTTATAGTCAGTGTTATAGTTAGTGTTATTGTCAGTGTTAGTCAGTGTTATAGTCAGTGTTATAGTCAGTGTTATAGTCAGTGTTATAGTCAGTATTATAGTCAGTGTTATAGTCAGTGTTATAGTCAGTGTTATAGTCAGTGTTATAGTCACTGTTATAGTCAGTGTTATAGTCAGTATTATAGTCAGTGTTATAGTCAGTGTTATAGTCAGTGTTATAGTCACTGTTATAGTCAGTGTTATAGTCAGTGTTATAGTCAGTGTTATAGTCAGTGTTATAGTCAGTGTTATAGTCAGTGTTATAGTCAGTGTTATAGTCAGTATTATAGTCAGTGTTATAGTCAGTGTTATAGTCAGTATTATAGTCAGTATTATAGTCAGTGTTATAGTCAGTGTTATAGTCAGTGTTATAGTCAGTGTTATAGTCAGTGTTATAGTCAGTATTATAGTCAGTGTTATAGTCAGTGTTATAGTCAGTGTTATAGTCAGTATTATAGTCAGTGTTATAGTCAGTGTTATAGTCAGTGTTATAGTCAGTGTTATAGTCACTGTTATAGTCAGTGTTATAGTCAGTGTTATAGTCAGTGTTATAGTCAGTGTTATAGTCAGTGTTATAGTCAGTGTTATAGTCACTGTTATAGTCAGTGTTATAGTCAGTGTTATAGTCACTGTTATAGTCAGTGTTATAGTCACTGTTATAGTCAGTGTTATAGTCACTGTTATAGTCAGTGTTAGTCAGTGTTATAGTCAGTGTTATAGTCAGTGTTATAGTCACTGTTATAGTCAGTGTTATAGTCACTGTTATAGTCAGTGTTATAGTCAGTGTTATAGTCAGTGTTATAGTCAGTGTTATAGTCACTGTTATAGTCAGTGTTATAGTCAGTGTTATACTCAGTGTTATAGTCAGTGTTATAGTCAGTGTTGTAGTCAGTGTTATAGTCAGTGTTATAGTCAGTGTTATAGTCAGTGTTATAGTCAATGTTATAGTCACTGTTATAGTCAGTGTTAGTCAGTGTTATAGTCACTGTTATAGTCACTGTTATAGTCAGTGTTAGTCAGTGTTATAGTCAGTGTTATAGTCAGTGTTGTAGTCAGTGTTATAGTCAGTGTTATAGTCAGTGTTATAGTCAGTGTTATAGTCAGTGTTATAGTCAGTGTTATAGTCACTGTTATAGTCAGTGTTATAGTCAGTGTTATAGTCAGTGTTATAGTCAGTGTTATAGTCAGTGTTATAGTCAGTGTTATAGTCAGTGTTATAGTCAGTGTTATACTCAGTGTTATAGTCAGTGTTATAGTCAGTGTTGTAGTCAGTGTTATAGTCAGTGTTATAGTCAGTGTTATAGTCAGTGTTATAGTCAGTGTTATAGTCAGTGTTATACTCAGTGTTATAGTCAGTGTTATAGTCAGTGTTGTAGTCAGTGTTATAGTCAGTGTTATAGTCAGTGTTATAGTCAGTGTTATAGTCAGTGTTATAGTCAGTGTTATAGTCAGTGTTATAGTCGGTGTTATAGTCACTGTTATAGTCAGTGTTATAGTCAGTGTTATACTCAGTGTTATAGTCAGTGTTATAGTCAGTGTTGTAGTCAGTGTTATAGTCAGTGTTATAGTCAGTGTTATAGTCAGTGTTATAGTCAGTGTTATAGTCAGTGTTATATTCAGTGTTATAGTCAGTGTTAGTCAGTGTTATAGTCAGTGTTATAGTCAGTGTTATAGTCAGTGTTATAGTCAGTGTTATAGTCAGTGTTATAGTCACTGTTATAGTCAGTGTTATATTCAGTGTTATAGTCAGTGTTAGTCAGTGTTATAGTCAGTGTTATAGTCAGTGTTATAGTCAGTGTTATAGTCAGTGTTATAGTCAGTGTTATAGTCAGTGTTATAGTCAGTGTTATAGTCAGTGTTATAGTCAGTGTTATAGTCAGTGTTATAGTCAGTGTTATAGTCAGTGTTATAGTCAGTGTTAGTCAGTGTTATAGTCAGTGTTATAGTCAGTGTTATAGTCAGTGTTAGTCAGTGTTATAGTCAGTGTTATAGTTAGTGTTATAGTCAGTGTTAGTCAGTGTTATAGTCAGTGTTATAGTCAGTGTTGTAGTCAGTGTTATAGTCAGTGTTATAGTCGGTGTTAGTCAGTGTTATAGTCACTGTTAGTCAGTGTTAGTCAGTGTTATAGTCAGTATTATAGTCAGTGTTATAATCAGTGTTATAGTCAGTGTTATAGTCAGTGTTATAGTCAGTGTTATAGTCAGTGTTATAGTCAGTGTTATAGTCAGTGTTATAGTCAGTGTTATAGTCAGTGTTATAGTCAGTGTTATAGTCAGTGTTAGTCAGTGTTATAGTCAGTGTTATAGTCAGTGTTATAGTCAGTGTTATAGTCAGTGTTATAGTCAGTGTTATAGTCAGTGTTATAGTCAGTGTTATAGTCAGTGTTATAGTCAGTGTTAGTCAGTGTTAAAATCAGTGTTATAGTCAGTGTTATAGTCAGTGTTATAGTCAGTGTTATAGTCAGTGTTATAGTCAGTGTTATAGTCAGTGTTATAGTCAGTGTTAGTCAGTGTTATAGTCAGTGTTATAGTCAGTGTTAGTCAGTGTTATAGTCAGTGTTATAGTCAGTGTTATAGTCAGTGTTAGTCAGTGTTATAGTCAGTGTTATAGTCAGTGTTATAGTCAGTGTTAGTCAGTGTTATAGTCAGTGTTATAGTCAGTGTTATAGTCAGTGTTATAGTCAGTGTTATAGTCAGTGTTATAGTCAGTGTTATAGTCAGTGTTATAGTCAGTGTTAGTCAGTGTTATAGTCAGTGTTATAGTCAGTGTTATAGTCAGTGTTATAGTCAGTGTTATAGTCAGTGTTAGTCAGTGTTATAGTCAGTGTTAGTCAGTGTTATAGTCAGTGTTAGTCAGTGTTATAGTCAGTGTTATAGTCAGTGTTATAGTCAGTGTTATAGTCAGTGTTATAGTCAGTGTTATAATCAGTGTTATAGTCAGTGTTATAGTCAGTGTTATAGTCAGTGTTATGGTCAGCGTTATAGTCAGTGTTATAGTCAGTGTTAGTCAGTGTTATAGTCAGTGTTATAGTCAGTGTTATAGTCAGTGTTATAGTCAGTGTTAGTCAGTGTTATAGTCAGTGTTAGTCAGTGTTATAGTCAGTGTTAGTCAGTGTTATAGTCAGTGTTATAGTCAGTGTTATAGTCAGTGTTATAGTCAGTGTTATAGTCAGTGTTATAGTCAGTGTTAGTCAGTGTTATAGTCAGTGTTATAGTCAGTGTTATAGTCAGTGTTATAGTCAGTGTTATAGTCAGTGTTATAGTCAGTGTTAGTCAGTGTTATAGTCAGTGTTATAGTCAGTGTTATAGTCAGTGTTATAGTCAGTGTTAGTCAGTGTTATAGTCAGTGTTAGTCAGTGTTATAGTCAGTGTTATAGTCAGTGTTATAGTCAGTGTTATAGTCAGTGTTATAGTCAGTGTTATAGTCAGTGTTATAGTCAGTGTTATAGTCAGTGTTATGGTCAGTGTTATAGTCAGTGTTATAGTCAGTGTTAGTCAGTGTTATAGTCAGTGTTATAGTCAGTGTTATAGTCAGTGTTAGTCAGTGTTATAGTCAGTGTTAGTCAGTGTTATAGTCAGTGTTAGTCAGTGTTATAGTCAGTGTTATAGTCAGTGTTATAGTCAGTGTTATAGTCAGTGTTATAGTCAGTGTTATAGTCAGTGTTATAGTCAGTGTTATAGTCAGTGTTATAGTCAGTGTTATAGTCAGTGTTATAGTCAGTGTTATAGTCAGTGTTAGTCAGTGTTATAGTCAGTGTTATAGTCAGTGTTATAGTCAGTGTTATAGTCAGTGTTATAGTCAGTGTTAGTCAGTGTTATAGTCAGTGTTAGTCAGTGTTATAGTCAGTGTTAGTCAGTGTTATGGTCAGTGTTATAGTCAGTGTTACAGTCAGTATTGCATTCGTGTTATGTTCGTGTATTTGCCAGTGTATTTCCTGTTAACCAGACTTTTTTACAGGCAGACCCACGGTAGTGCGGTGGAAAATTCACTGGCGCAATCCTGACCATTTATATACTATCGTATGTCCTCGGATCACGGTACAACACCTAGCTCTGCTGGGTGCGTGATCTTTGTAGGATTGGATATTGTTATTGAATATATATATATATATATATATATATATATATATATATATATATATATATATATATATATATATATATATATATATATATATATATATATATATATATATGTGTCGTGCCGAATAGGCAGAACTTGCGATCTTGGCTTAAATAGCAACGCTCATCTTAAATTTGTGTATGCAATAATTTCGCCAAAATCATTATGAACCTAACGAAAAAATGTATTTGATTGTGTTTGGTTAGTACTAAATTATTGTAAACGTATTTAAAATATATTTAGTTGGGTTAGTAAAATAAATTGTTCTTGTTATAATAAGGTTAGGTAAGTTTTCTAAGATTCTTTTTTGAAAAATTTAAAAATTTTTCATTAACATTAATGAAAAAATATATTTTTAGCGAAAAGAAAAATTTCAGAAAGGACTTAATTTTAAATGAGTTCTTGCTAACTGACCAGTTTTACATATTCAGCAGTGTTCCTCTTTTCTAATGGAGTCCGGTATTGTCCGCGTCAGGTGTTTCTTTTTTTTTTTTTTTTACAGGGTTTGAAAAAGGCTAAGGATCCTAAGCTTTATTAACAAGCTATTTACAGGTTAAGGATTCCTAACTTTATTGACAAGCTAAGGTTTTTACCTACATCAGCTCATTTGAAAGCATTTTCATTGTTATGAGACATGCAAGTAGAACAGGATAAGTTGGGGCCATCTGTAGGCCAGCATTTTCATTTGATCAACTGACTTTATCTCGTTGACATCATTATGCTGACGATTGTTCCATACTAAAGTCACCCTGGGTATATATGATCTCAGAAAAGTATGTTCTGGGAGGTTACAGCAATACGCTCACACCTTGGTATGCTCCATTTTTTGGTTTGCCTGCCTCTCATCTGCGACTTTTAAGAGTAGAGAACAGAGCAAGACGTCTCTCTCGCCGGGACCCATCCTGGATAGATCTGTATTTCACAGAGCCTTCAAAAAAGGGGATGTGGGTGGCCTTACTTTTGTACAAGGCCAAATTGTCAAAATACCACACTTGGTCCACTTCGAGGACAGCGGGGAAACAACCCTTTTGCCACAAGACGGGCAAAAAGCAACATCCTCTGGCTGACCCTTCTGAACATCACCCATCTGGATCATACATACCAGGATGACTCGAGTCGGGAAAAATTTCGTACAGCATAAATGCAACGAGAAAAGTATTGATCAAATAAAAATGGGGCCCCCAAAGGGCCCCAACCATCCTGTTCACTACTTGATTTATAAAAAAAAAAATGCTTTAATGACTGTTTAGGTAACGCCACGCCAAAAATTGGAATCTAATGTAAATGGCTTGTCAATCTAGGACCCTTAACCCTTGCCAAACCCTGAAAAAAAAAAAAAAAAAAAAAGGGACGGGGAGAGAGAGAGAGAGAGAAGAGAAGAGAAGAGAGAGGGCAGAGAGAGAGAGAGAGAGAGAGAGAGAGAAAAACAAGAAAAGGAGAGAGAGAGAGAGAGAGAGAGAGAGAGAGGGGGCTGTGTGGGCACTGGACATTGCTGGCGCTGACCGGGGTGGCCCGGGTTTTGAAAAACTTCAAGCACTGGTTGCAGGCTCATGCGTCTCCTCGGATTCCCTTTCTTAGTCTCTGGGTAGTTCTAAAGGAACGGAATCAGCAAGACATCCTATTGGGGCAAGTGTTCCAGGGTCTGGGACCATTGTTATAAATGTCTACTTCAACGACTTTCTTATCTCACCCCAGAATCAATGCATATGCAGAGACTGTACACTGCATTCCCCCAAGAAAGAAATCCAGCTGCTCTGTACATCAATCACCAGCTAAAGGTTTAATCAGCTTGGGGAAATAGAGGGCAAGTAACATTTGACCGAAAACCAAATTGATCGTCTCTGGCCCCAATGATGAAATGCGGGTCGGTAAGGATGAATGGGAGGGTTTTGGGCACTGGAAAAATGATACCCGGGGTGAAATTTGCTAAACTAATCGAAGAACCATTTTAAATTTTGCAAAAAGGCGCCAGGAAGCTTACAGCACTTCGCCGATTCCATCTATTTGACGGGGGGTTGAAAGTTTTGTGGCACGTACGCTCGCACCTTGGTATGCCCATTTTTGGTTTCCTCCCCTCATCTGCACTGTTGACAGAGTGGGGGAAACAGAGCAAACGTCCCCCCCGCCGGGACCCATCCGGGAAGCCCTGTCTTTTCCGCAGAGCCTTCAACATAGGAGGGTTTTGGGTGGCCTTACTGTTATGAAAGGCCAATAATGTCAAAGCCACTTGGTCCACTTCGAGGAAGCGTGAAACAAGTTTTTGCCACAAGACGGGCGAAAGCAGCAATTTCCCTTGGCATTCTCCAGAACATCACCCATCAGACATACATACCCAGGAGACTCGGTATGGAACAAATTTTTACAATAATGATGTCACGAGATAAAGTCAGTTGATCAAATGAAAAAGCTGGCCCCCAGATGGCCAATTTATCCTGTTCTCCTTTATGTCTCAAAAAATAAAAATCTTTCAAATGAGCTGAGGTAGGTAACAGCTCTTGCTTTAATAAAATTAGGAACCCTTAACCCAAAAAAGCTTGTCAAAAAGCTGGGATCCTTAACCTTGTCAAAACCTGTAAAAAAAAAAAAAAAAAAAAAAGAGAGAGAGAGAGGGTTTAAAGGGAAATTTATTATGATTTTGTTGTCCCGTCACAACTGAGTGACCTACGTATCTTGAGACATTTTTTACTTTCCTGGCCCAGTTGTAACTGACAATGGTGCTAGACAGACCCAGGACAGGTTTTTCTTCTCCTGTAATCGAGTTATCTGGAATTGTTTTCGCTACTGTCTATGACTTTTCTCCTTCTTGTGCAATGTACATTAAATACGCAGTACTTAATACATTAAATTTGCAATACTTAATGTATTGTACGCAATACCCTCAGCCCCCGGGTTTAAAGTATTGGGAAATTTAATGAGTGTGTGTAGGTTGGAATCCTGCTGTGGACTGAGAGATAATGTTTGTTAAAAATTTTCGTTCGTTTGGGGGTGTTAATTTTATCTAAGTGTTTCTCCTCAGGGACGGACCTGCCACGCAAGTGTAGCAGTGACAGAGACTGTCTGACAAGCGTAAGGTGTGCCTCTGTGATGGCATCTTTGGGCCCCTCCCGTGTCAACCCAGGTCAGTGGTTGTGGCAGTAGTGCCACCAGTTTAGTGGTTGTGCCAGTGGGGCCACCCCAGGTCAGTGATTAGTGCACCTTAGATCGGGGGTTGCCAGTAGTGCCACCTAGATCAGCACTCACAGTGGCAATAGTGCCACCCCAGGTCAGTCCTCTCAGTGCCAGTAGTGGCCACCCTAGGTCAGCACTCTCAGACAGTAGTGCTACCCTAGGTCAGTGGTTGGTGCCACCCTAGGTCAGTACTCACGTGCCAAATGTACCACCCAGATTGTTAAGGTGCCAGTAGTGCCACCCGGTCAGTACTCACCAGTAGTAGTGCCAAAAGGCGTGATTAGTGCCAGTGGGGCCACCTTGGTCAGTGATTAGTGCCAGTGGGGCCACTTTAGGTCAGTGGTTGTGCCAGTAGTAGCACCCTGGGTCAGTACTCATTGCCAGTAGTACCACCCAGGTCGGGACGGAAGGGGCCAGTAGTACCACCCAAGGTCAGTCCTCCTAAGTGCCACTAGTGCAAGGGTGGTGGTAGGAAGAGATGCACAGCAGAATGTGTGCAGCCAGGACACTGGACACAGCGAGATGTGTGCAGCACAGGACACTGGACCAGCAGAATGTGTGGCCAGGACACTGGACACATCCAATTTTGCAGCACAGGACACTGGACACAGCACAATGTGTGCAGCACAGGACACTGGACACAGCACAATGTTGCAGCACGGGGCACTGGACACAGCACAATTGTGCAGCACAGGACACTGGACACAGCACAATGTGTGCAGCACAGGACACTGGACACAGCACATTGTGTGCAGCCGGGGCACTGGACACAGCACAATGTGTGCAGCACAGGACACTGGACACATCCTGATTGTGCAGCACAGGACACTGGACACAGCACAATGTGTGCAGCACAGGACACTGGACACAGCACATTGTGTGCAGCATAGGACACTGGACACAGCACAATGTGTGCAGCACAGGACACTGGAACATCACAATGTGCAGCACAGGACACTGGACACAGCACAATGTGTGCAGACAGGACACTGGACCGGGACAAGTGTGCAGCACAGGACACTGGACACATCACAATGTGTGCGGCACAGGACACTGGACACATCACAATGTGTGCAGCACAGGACACTGGACACAAGGCAGGACACAAATGCAGGACTACAAAGAGACCTGGACAGGCTGGACACGTGGCCCAGCAACTGGCTTCTCGAATTCAACCCTGCCAAATGTAATGTCATGAATATTGGGAAGGGCAAAAGACTGCAGACGGAATATAGGCTAGTTGGACAAAGACTGCAAACCTCACTCAGGAGAAAGATCTTGGAGTGAGTATAATCGAGTACATCGCCAGAAGCACATTAACCAGATAACTGCTGCGGAAAGGGCGCCCGGCAAACCTGAAATACGTTGATACCTCAGTAAGGAATCGTTCAAAACTTTATCCTGTGTACGTCAGGCCCCTACTGGAGTCGCAGAACCAGTATGGAACCCACACCTGGTCAGACACGCAAAAAATTGAAAAGTACAAAAGGTTTGCAAAAGACTGTTGGGGTAGGGGAAAGCTTATGAAGAAAGGTTAGGGAAATCATGACGACACTGGAGGGCAGGAGGGCGGGGGAATGATAACGACCAAAATACTGGTAATAACAAGGTGGACAGAGACAGGATGTTCCAAAATGGGACACAGAAACAAGGAGACACAATTGTGCGAAGCCGATGAGTCGGGATGGAAGTATTTCTTCCCCCAAAAGGGTTGTCGGAAGTGGAATAGTCTGACAAGCGATGTAGTAGGCAGGAACCATACAAATTTTAAAACGGGTTGATAAAGCCATGGAGCAGGAGAGGGGGAATCCGGCGGTCGTGGAGGGGGGCCAGGGCTGGTCTCGGCCCCGCAACCACAATTAGGAGTACACCCAATTGTGGGCCAGGAGCTGGGCGCCCCGCCAGGGCGCTGGACACAGCATAGGGCGCTGGGCACGTGCAAGGGAGCACTGGGCGCACAGCACGGACGCTGGCAAGCCGGACGCTGGAAAAGCACGGACGCTGGGCCGCACGGACGCGAACCACGCGCATGTGTCGCATTGACGCCGGGACAGGACGCTGGGCACGCGGGACGCGGACACGGGGACGCTGGAACAGCACAGGACCGGCACCGCACAGGACCTGGACACAAAAGGACGCGGAAAAGCCGGGGCGTGGACACACAGCCAGGACGCGGACACAAGCAGGGGCGCGGACACACAGCCGGACGCTGGACCGGGCCCGGACGCGGCACATAGCGGCGCGCACACACGGCACAGGACCCCGGGCACACAGCAGGGGCGCGGACACGCAGCAAGGGGCCTGGACACAGCACAGGGCCTTTTGGGACAGGACGCTTGACACACAGCACAGGATGCTGGACACACAGCCAAACGCTGGACTAAACGGGGCCTGAACACAGGCCAGGGCCGGAACCACACAGGACGCTGGGCAAGCGGACGCTGGACACACAGCCGGACGCTGGACACAGCCAGGCGCTGGACACCCCGCACATGACGCTGGACCACAGCACAGGGCCTGGATACACAGCACAGGATGCTGGGCCCACACAAGGGCGCAGGACACACAGCACAGGGCGCTGGACACACAGCACAGGACGCTGGACCACAGGACGCTGGGCACACAAAACGGACGCTGGACCACAGCACAGGACGGACCAGCACAGGACGCTGGACAAACCCCCACAGGACGCTGGACACCAGCCGGGCGCTGGACACCCGCCAGGACGCTGGGCGCCGGGCGCTGGACAACCCCCGCACGGACGCTGGACACCACGGGACGCGGGCACAGCACGGACGCTGGACAACAGCGGACGCTGGAAAACCCGCCAGGACGCTGGACACACAGCACAGGACGCTGGAAAAACGCCGGGCGCTGGGCACACACCAGGACGCGGAACACAGCACAGGACGCTGGGCACACAACAAGGACCCGGGACCACAGCCCCGGACGCTGGACACACGCCAGGGCGCTGGACCACAGCACAAGGGCGCTGGGCCACAGCCCCGGGCGCTGGACCCCAGCACAGAACGCTGGACACACGGGGGCCTGGACACACAGCACAGGGGCTGGACACACGCCGGACCCGGACCCAAACGGACGCGGCCCCGCGGGACGTACCACCGGAGGGCCGGCCGCCGGGGCGCTGGACACACCCCGGACGCTGGACACACGCCGGACCGGGGCACAGCAAGGACGCGGACCACAGCCAGGACGCGGACCCCAGCACGGACGCTGGACACCAGCACAGGACGCAGGACCAGCCAGGACCCCGGGGGACACAGCACAGGGCCTGGACACACGCACAGGACGCGGAAACAGCACGGACCTTTTAAAACAGCACAGGACGCTGGGCCCGCACAGGAGGGAAAAGCCGGACGCTGGGCCACAGCACAGGACGCTGGACACACACAGGGACGCCGGACCCCGCCGGACGCTGGACACACAGCCGAAAGCTGGCCACAGCACAGGGCGCTGGACACGCACAGGAGCTGGACACACAGCACAGGGGGCAGGACACACGGGGCCAGGACCAAAGGGACAGGGCGCTGGACACACAGCACGGATGGCCCAAAAGCACAGGACGCTGGACCACAGCCGGGGCGCGGGCCACAGCCGGACGCTGGGCACACGCACAGGGCGCTGGGCACACAGCCAGGACCTGGACACACAGCCGGGGGGAAACACGCACAGGACCTGGACCCGCACAGGACGTGGAAAACAACACAGGACCAAAGGACCACAGGGGGGGACCACAGCCGGGGCCTGGACACACAAACAGGGCGGGACACACAGCACAGGGCCCGGGGGAAACAGCACAGGACCTGGAAAAGCACAGGACCGGACACACAGCACGGGGCGCTGGACACACAGCACAGGACGCGGGCCCACGCCGGGGCGCTGGACCCCGCGGGGGGACAAACAGCACAGGGCGCAGGACACCCACGGGGCGCTGGACCGCCGGACGCTGGACACACAGCACAGGACGCTGGACAACAGCACAGGAAAGGGGGCCGCCGGACGGGACACACAGCAAGGACCTGGACACACACACGGACGCGGACACACAGCACGGGGCCCCTGGAACCAGCTGGACCCGGGGCACACAGCACAGGGCGGGACACACAGCACAGGACCGGGACCAAGCCGGACCTGGAAAACAGCACAGGAACCAGGACACCGCCGGACGGGACCGGGCCGGGGACCCAGGACACACAGCACGGACGGGACAACACCGGGCGCTGGACCCCAGCCAGGACCAGGACACACAGCCGGACGCAGGACACCAGCACAGGACCAGGACACAGGGGCCCGGACACACACAGCACAGGACGCAGGACACCAGCACGGGGGCCAGGACCCCCAGCACAGGCCGGGGCCAAGCCGGACCAGGACAACAGCACAGGAGGGACACACAGCACAGGACGGGACACACAGCACAGGACGGGACACACAGCACAGGACGCAGGACACAACAATAAACCCGGGAAAAAGGGGAAGCGAAAAAAAATGAAGCATCACGGAGTTTAAAGCCAAAACTGATGTTATAATGCGGGGGGCTCTTGATCCCGGGGGTTTGTGTGTGTGTGTGTGTGTGTGTCTTCTTCTTCCTTTTTTGGGGGAAAAAAAAAGCTGTCAGACTCTTTGGGTCTTTTTAGATTGGAAATTCTTTACCGTCACTTGTGCTTCCCAGTACTTTCCTCCAATTGGTTTTTTATTTATAGAAGGAAAAACCACGAACATTTGTAGACAGGAAACCACGCCCCATGTTGTAGACGGGAAAAAACCGCCAACATTTTTTTGTAGACAGGAAAACCACGCCAACATGTTGTTGTAGACAGGAAAACCACGCCAACATGTTGTAGACAGGAAAACCACGTCAACATGTTGAGACAGGAAAAACCACGTCAACATGTTGTTGTAGACAGGAAAAACCACGTCAACATGTTGTAGACAGGAAGACCACGTCAACATGTTGTAGACAGGGAAAACCACGCCAACATGTTGTAGACAGGAAAACCACGTCACATGTTGTAGACAGGAAAAACCACGTCAACATGTTGTTGTAGACAGGAAAAACCACGTCAACATGTTGTAGACAGGAAAAACCACGTCAACATGTTGTTGTAGACAGGAAAAACCACGTCAACATGTTGTAGACAGGAAAGACCACGTCAGCATGTTGTAGACAGGAAAACCACGCCAACATGTTGTAGACAGGAAAAACCACGTCAACATGTTGTTGTAGACAGGAAAAACCACGCCAACATGTTGTAGACTTGACTGAAATCCACACTGATATCCACCATCTTGTAGACGAATGGTTCAAAACCGATAAGTAATAAATTAAACACATATGCAACACTTGGGTATCTCTTCCTGTTCTTCACGTTTCTCCTTTGTATGGACTGATGAAGCCAGTGTGTGTGGCGAAACGTTTCCTCAGTAAAGATACCCAAGTGTTGCACATGTGTCTAATTTATCCACCAGCTTCATACATCTACGAAAACATCACGGAGTTAAGCTAGTAGCGAATTCAAGTGACGGAACCATACCACGGTGGGGTTAGAACCAGCGATCAGTCTCAAAACTCCAGACCGTCTCTGATCGCGGGTTCTATTGCCACCCGTGTTATGGTTTGTTTGCAATCGTGTCATTACGATTTCGCGTGTCGTTCAAGTGTAGAAGCTGAGATACAAGTGTTGTTTCCTCCTCTCAAGAAGTCGTCGCTCTTCAAATTCAACACTCTCATTTTAATTCCTTAGTTCAGTTGCATCTGCAGAACTCAAGATTTCTCTAGATATGACGTATCTTCTTAATTCCGTACTGATGAAGTTTTTGTATGTTACTGGAATTATTTGAAAATCATGTCTAGTTCATTGAGTAACTGTGTGTGAGTCTGGGGACAGAATTCATGAGAATTAGTTGTTTTCTGACGAAATCCAAGAATCAACAATACACTCCTGTAAATGACGTGGTTGGGAGCCTTGTCGAATTTCTTGGAGGTCAGACACGAGTGACTTAACGGGACCCACAGCAGCAGTCAGCTGGAGGTGAGGGGACTGAAGGTGGTTACAGTTACTTATTGATTTTCAGTGAAATCTTCATCAGTGTCAGAGTGATTACGCATGATATATCAGTGAGATTGTAAATTACCCTTGTTTCTGTTATTCTGTGTGCATCTGAGATTTTACGGTGTTTAATTACTAGTAGGATTGCAAAAACTGCTGGTAAAGTTACTGTGATACCAGAAGAAACAGTGTCGTGGCAGGACCATCTTAGGTCTGGTAGCCTCTGTTTAAGTCTGTTGGATGTTCAGAAGAGTCGTCCTTCCTCTGTGTTGCTTCATAAACACGTTATGCACAACTGATGCAGAAAAAATATGCTTATAACTTCTGGAGTGTAGCAAAGAACTCGGCCATTGTTTGAGTGAAAGTAGTGTCACTACGACCCAGTTCTCCTGACTAAAACGGCGACAGCCAAAGCAATATACTGAATCCTGCACAACCGAATATTCAGCCAAGAGTTCAGATCATATTCGCTGTTGTAAAATGATCTGATTTGTGTACCATACGCACGTGAGAGTCTTTTAGGATAGGTCGAAGTAGTCCATCATATGAAAAATGGCTATATCTTGTGGTGTGCGCTGAGTACTTACAATTTATCTAGCGTTCATCACACAGCAATGTTTTCATTCCTTCTATCCCAGTCAAACTGGCAGTTAAGTCAGAGTAGCTGCAGAGGAGCTCCAGCTATTATGGTTCGCTGTTAGGGTTATACGTCAACCAAATAAATGGGCGAGAGTTTGCCTCCGGCTGAGTGATGTTATGATTCCACACCTGGCTGGAAGCAGCACTCTCACTGAGGCTTATTGAGAACACACTTACTGGTCTATCTTGTATGAGGTGAAAAGCCAGTCACAGTGAGTGGACTCACTTTGCTCTCTCACTCATTAACATCTTGAAGATTGAGACACTGATGCAACACCTGGAATCTTTATTGAAGAAACGTTTCTCCACACAGTGGCTTCATCAGTCAGTGCAAAGCAGAAAGGTGTAAGAGAGGAAGAGTTTGAGGTAATCAGTCCCTCAGCCTAGAATCGATGTATTCCGTCCATCAATCTTGTAGAAAGTACAGCATATGGCCTTAGAAGTGGCATATCTGAGTCAGGTGAGTGGAAGCAGGAGGGCGGTACCACAGTGGTATCACCCACCGTGATCTTCGTCCAAGGTTGGACAAGTATTGAAGAATTCCTTGTATCAAGTTCCCATGATGTTGCAGTTTCTGACAGATATGACAAATGGTTTAAAACCGATAAGTTGAAGATTGAGACACTGATGAAACCACTGTGTGACGAAACGTTTCTTCAGTAAAGATTCCCATACGTTGCATAAGTGTCTCAATCTTCAACTTGTCGGTTTTAAACCATTTATCACTTCAACATTTTGTTGCTCTACCGCACTTCGCATATATTGTAAAATTGATGGAGAAATGAGCTCTAAAAGTACCTTTCTGTTTGGATTTGACTTTAATTACCAGAGAGTCTTCCTTCTCTGGAGACTTGATTACGGCTAGGGACAACAGGTTCTTTCTCGTGTTCTTGTGTTCGCAGTATATCTTTGCCTGATACTCGAGTGGTGTAACGTGATGCTCTCGCTCAGCGTTCACCTTCATCTGTGATTTATGTCTTTCTGGTAATACTTTCTTCTGTTTGTCACTAACATCTCTCAGGTAAGGATATAACGGGAAAGTAGAAGAAGAGTGTCTTCCGTCGAAAAACAAAGCCAGAACTTAACATAGCAGCACAAAGCCAGTAGATGAATGGTTCAGAGAACCGACACGTTGATAAATTGAGACACATATGCAACTTTTGGGTATCTTTATTAGAAACGTTTCGCCACACAGTGGCTTCATCAGTCCATACAAAGGAGAATCGTGAAGAACAGGAGAATGAGGTAATCAGTCCCTCAACCTTGAGTCGATGTGGTCAGTCCATCAATCTTGAATAGAATACGGCATATCTGCGGAGAAGCAGCTTATAAACCGTATGGCGGAGAGGTGCAGCAGTCGTAGGTGGTGTCACATTTGTTCAATGTGGAAGTAGGTCGTGCCCAAGGGTTAGGCAAGTGAAGAATTCCCTGTATTAAAATCCCAAGAAGGTTGAGGGACTGATTACCTCATTCTCCTCCTGTTCTTCACGATTCTCCTTTGTATGGACTGATGAAGCCACTTGTGGCGAAACGTTTCCAATACAGATACCCAAGAGTTCACATATGTCTAATTTATCGCACAAAGCCAGAATTTAACGCGGCGCAGAGGCCAGAGCTTAGCTCAGCAGCACAGAGCTTGAAAGCAAAGATGAGTGCAACAGCTGGCGGCTGGGACAGGAGACAGCTCGCGGTCTACTGTATGGAGTAAAATTACCTGTTCTTGAGTTTCCTAAACGCTTCTTGTGGTAGGGGCTCGAATTTGGTATATTTGTTGAAATCATCCATGAACTATCGTGGTTTACCTGGAGTTTACCTGGAGAGAGTTCCAGGGTTAACGCCCGCCCGGTCTGTGACCAGGCCTCGTGGTGCAAAGATGTATGGGGAAGAACAGGTGTACTTGACAGTTCCGTTGCAGAGTCGAGGTGCAGATCCTCGGCGAACGTAGGATCGTGGTTGTAGGTGAGGCGGAGGCGTGGTCGTCGACTTCAGTTTCTTCTGGTGCGACTGTTTGGTCTTCTGTAGGCGGAGGTAGTGTGGTAGGTTCAGTAGTGGCAGTGAACATGGCTGCACCAGAGATGAGTCCACTGGAGTTCGTGGAAGCGTTGCTGCATTTCGGATGTGAGTGTTTGAGCTGAAGTTGCTTCAGAAAATTCATCTTTGAAAGGTTAAGGTTGAAGATGGCGTTCACGGCGTCACTGAAGTCACCAGGGTTGAAGGCGTTCTGGAGGTGGGCATAGACTAGGCAAGTGAGAATAATTTTGCGTATTTCGTCTTGAAAGATAGATCATGGGTCCATGGTCGTGGAGATTGAGAAGGTTGCCTGATGGGATGCTTGTACCATCATCTGAGTGTCGTCCTAGACCTAGAGGCTCGTGATGGCAGCATAGGTCGGTGTCGTGGAAGAATTAAATTTCTTTCGTTCCTTAGGCTTCTTGTTTACGATTTCTTTCGTGGACGGGCACTTGGCTGCATGAGTACAGAGGTCACTTTTGCAGTTGAGACACATCGGCTGAAGTGGCTGAGAGTGCAGTCACTGTGTGTATGTGTGTCCTTCGTTGTCTCAGAACAATATTTCTTCTCCTTCAATGGACAGTCCTTAGCAAGATGTAGATAAGAGTAGGAGTTGCAGTAAGGAGCAGTGTGATGGGAAAGACATTCTTGGGGTTGAAGTGGTAATGGGAGATTCAGAGACTGTCACTTAGTGCTTGAGAGACCATGGAGATGTTAGTAAAGCTGATTATGAGCATTGAAGAGGTGGTGAGAATTTTGGTGATCCTTTTAACAGCAGCTCATTTCGTTTCGGTCTTCATTGATTTTCCTCAGTTCGGTTTTGACTGACTGATGTTGCGATTTAGCTTCTCAATACTGACTTTTCTGGAGGAACCTCAGAGTTGGAGAAGGAAATGCTTCAAAGTCACGGTAATTAAGGAATTTCATTGCCAGTGTAGTGATATTGTCTGCCTCATCGTCACTGAAACAGTCGACGATGCGAGCGTCGTTGGTGCTGAAGACGTTGGTCAGTTTCACCTGCAGGAGTGGGTTTGTCAGGAAACAGGACAAGTGTTTCCTGACGTTGGTTTTAGTCGTAATGACCCGCCACTGGATCTTTTGGTCAAGTGACCGAGGCTTTCAGCTGGCATACCGGTCCACCTTTAAAATTTATAGTCATAGCTATAACCATTTAATAAAGGGATTGCCCAGCTAAAAGGGGGCTACCTCCCCTAGTGAAATCCCTTTTCCTTCTCTTAATTTCACAATGAATGTTTAATGTGTTGGGTGTTGTTTGTCCTCGCCACGACAGATTCTTAAGTCCCCCCTGAAATCTCCTTCAAATCCCTGCTCTTCTATAGTCCCCGTGGGGGAATTTTAACCGGTACATTCCAGATTCTTTGGACCGCTCCCCTTGCCCCGCGGGTTTTATCCTGGTGGTTTGTCCTGAAGGAAGGGTTTATGACCAGCGGGAAAGGGTTATGACCAGCAGGTTTTTCCCCCCGTCTACTTGCTTCAGGGCGAAAACCCGAACCAAAGGGAAAACTGCAGTATGTCTACTGGAACTTAAAATCATCTCTGGATGCCCGAAAGTTGTACCCCCTATTTGTACTCACCTTTTGTGGGTTTCAGGGGTAGTCTTGCTCTGGGGCCCCTTCACCGTTGCTACTGGGCCCCTCCCCTCCAGGCTTTTCAAACCTCGTCTTAAAAATGTGTTTGGTTCCTGCCTCCCTTTTCAAATTTTTTGGCTATTCCACTGCCCCTTTCAACTCTTTACTGTCTTTTAAAATTTTCTGACTCAGTTTTTCAACTTCCAATTTGGCCTCTTTTTTCTTGTCCCCCCCCGGGAAAATCCTGTCTTTTACCTTGTCTATTCCACGCAGTATTTTATATGTCGTTATCTTTCCCCCCGGGCCCCCCCTGTCCCCCAGTGCCCCAATCAGGCCATTTTTTCTTTCTTCATAGGGACTTTTCCCTTACTCTGGAACTAACCTTGTTCCCAAACCTTTTACTTTCCCCCTGGTTTTTGATGCTTTATAAAGGTGGGGTTTCCCAAAACCGGGTGCTGCATGCTCAGTATGGGCCGGCAAAAACGGTGAAAGTGTCTTGAATGTTTCCCTTACTAGGTATCAAAATGCTGTTCTCAGGTTGCCAGGCGCCCCATTGCCCAGTTATCTGATTGATGTGTGCTTCCCGGGACATGCTCAGTGTTTCTCACCCCAAGATCTTTCTCCTTGAGTGAGGTTTTTGCAGTTTTTGGGCCCCCCTAGCCTATACTCTGCCCCTGGTCCCAAATTTCCCCTTCCCCCTATCTTCATGATTTTTGTTGGAGGTTAAATTAAAAAAATTTTGCTGGACCAGTGCCCCAGTCTGCCCATCTCTTTGAAGTCCTGCCTGGCCTCATCAGTTTAATTCTCCTCATTAACTTCACATCTTGCAAACGGGGACACCTGAGCCCAAACCCTTCCGCCCATTCGTTCACATATACCAAAAAAGGCACTGGTCCTAGGACCGCCCCTGTGGGACCCTCTCTCAAATTCCCCCTGTGATACATCATTCCCTTCCATGACTCGTTTTTTGCCTTCCCCCTTGGTTCAGGTACTTACCCATTGCAGTGCCCTTCCTGATATGCCCTGATCCCCCAAATTTTCCCCTAATCTCTTGTGAGGAACTGTGTAAAAGGCCTTCTTGCAGCCCAAAAAAGTTTTCAACCCAACCCCACCCCTCTCTCTCTTGTCTTACTTCTTTTTATTTTACAAAAACTCCAAAAGGTTTGTGATAAGATTTTAAAAGGTAAAATCCTTGTTTTTCATTTTTCTCCTGTTCCGTTCCAGGTTCCCCCACTCTCCTCCTGATAATTTTCCCCCCAAATTTTGCTTTTCTTACACGTCAAGGGACAGCCCTATAGTTTAGTGCCTTTTTTCTGTCCCCGAAAAAGGGGAACTACATTTCCCGTTTTCCCATACCTCGGGTTTTCCCATTTTCCCGGAATGTTTTGAAGTTTTTGGTAAGGGGCCCCCACAACATATCTGCCCCCTCTCAAAGGACCCACGGAGAGATGTTGCCCGGTCCCATTGCCTTTAAAATTATCGTGTCCCTTCCCAGTTTTTTTTCCCCCCTCCTCATCTTTTGTATTGCCCAACACTTGTTGGTGTATTCCTTGCGGGGTTTTCCCCATCTGGTCTGCCCCCCGAGTCCTTCTGTCTCTCCCTTAAATTTTCCCTTTAAAAATTCTCGTGTTGAGCTCCTAAATACCTCTTGATCTTTTTGTGGGGTTCTCCACCTTTTTTTCCCCAGCCTTATCCCTGGTCGGGTTATTTGTTTTCCTCCAAATTTCCCTATAAATTTTTTCCCGGCCAGGAAAAATTTTCGTGCTATTCGTTTTCATCTGCCCTTTTGGGCCCTCCCCCTTTTTTGCATCCCTCTTTCGGGCTCTTCTACTAATCCCCTTGTTTTCCTGGGCCCCTTGCCCCCTGCCTTTTCCATTCTCTTTTTGCACTTATTTTTGCCCCCCTACACCTTCGGGAAAAACCAAGGACTGTTTTGGTCTTCCTATTATTTCTGTGTGTGTGTGTGTGTGTGTGTGTGTGTGTGTGTGTGTGTGTGTTTTTAAATGAAACTCACCTAGCTGCCCCGTGGTTGAGGTTGAGGGTCGAGCCCAAAGCTCCTGGTCCCCCTTTTTACTGGTCGCTCTAGGTCCTCCCCCAAACCCCGTGAGCTTTATCATACCTCTGTTTAAAAAACTATGTTTTTGGATCCTGCCCCCTTTCCCCCCTTCCCCCAAACTATTCCACTTCTATTCTCTGTGGCTGAAGAAATTTTCCCCTAACATCCTTGTATTCATCTGTGTCTTAAACCCAACTGTGCCCCCTTGGTTTTTGTGCCCCATCTCGGGAAACCCCTGTCTTTGTCCCCCCTTTGTCAATTCCTCTCTTATTTTTGTATGTCTTATCATGTTCCCCTATCTCCCCTGTCCTCCAGTGTCGTCAGGTTGATTTCCCTTAACCTCTCCCTCGGGGGGACTTCCTCTTAGCTCTGGGACAGTCTTTTTTGCAAACCTTTGCACTTTCTCTAGTTTTTTCCCCTGTCCGAGTGGGAAGGTTCCAAACTGGTCCCCATGCCCAATAGGGGCCCCAAACTTTACACGGGGTGTGTGTGTGTGTGTGTGTGTGTGTGTGTGTGTGTGTGTGTGTGTACTCCCCTAAGGTCTCCCCTAATTTTTGGTTTGCGGGGTTAAAAAGACTCAGCTCCCCCCCCGCCTCTTCAAACCCTTTCTGGATCCTCTCTCTCTCTGCTTCCTGGCTTTGTTACCTTTTTTAAAAACTATGTATGGTTCCTGCCTCCCCCCTTTCCCCCCTTTAAAAACTTTCCATTTTGCTAACAACTCTATGACTGAAGAAATTTTCCCCTAACCCCCCTGTGACTCTTCCGGTCTTAATTTCCCAAATTGTGACCCCTTGTCCCTGTTCCCTCGGGAACCCCTATCTCTTCCCCCCTTGTCTATTCCCCAATTATCTTTTTATTTTTGTTACCCTTTCCCGGGCCCTTCTGTTCCAGTGTCTCAGCCCTTTTTCCTGCCCTCTTTTTGACTTTCCCCTTGGGAAACTGGGACTCCCTTTTAAAACCCTTTTGTACTTTCTCTTTTTCCCTTGACCAGGTGTGGGTTCAGACGGGTGCATCCCCGGTATGGCCCTAAAAACCCCAGGGTTTATGGTTTCTTGAACGTTTTCCCCAAAATTTTCAGCCCTTTTATTCCCCGGGTTTTGCCAGGCGCCACGTATCCTGGGGTTTGGGGTTTGATGGGGCCCCCGGTGATGGCCAAATTGTTTTTTCCTGGTTTTTCTCCTAGTGGGTCTTGGTTTTTGTCCCCGGGCCTGCTCCTGTCTGCGGTCTTCCCCCTCCCCAATCTTGCTATTTTGCTTTTGGCTGGATTAATTCAAAGCCATTTCCCTGGACCACTTTCCCCGCCTCCCCAAAATTTTTCCCCAAATCCCTCACCCCGCCCGATTTAATTCTTCTCATCAGCTTCACCCCTCTGCAAAAACAGGACACTTCAAGTAAACCCCCATCTTTCGTTAAATATATAAAAAATTTCCCTGGCCCCGGGGGAACGGGCCCTGAAAGGTTCCGCTCGTAACCCACTGTGATACCTTTTCCCAACCATGAACTCTTTTGCTGCCTCCCTGTAAAAATTTTTCCCTTTTTAAAAAATTGCACTGCCCCCCCTTTAGTGTCCCCAGTCCTCCAGCTTCTGCACTAATCTCTTGTGGGGAACCCTTTAAGGCCTTCCTGCAGTCTGGGGAAAAGAAATAATCTCCCCTCTCTCTCTGTCTTACTTCTGTTCCTTGTCCTTAAAAACCCCCAGGGGGTTTTGGATAAAAAGATTTCCTTCATAAAACCCATGCTGGTTTTTTTATAATCTTTTTTCCTTTCCAGGTGTTCGACCACTCTCCTCTGAAAATTTCTTCCCCCCTCCTTTTCCACCCCCAATTTTTTTGTCAAAAGGCCTTCGGGTCTGTATTTTAAATTCCTCTTTCTGTTTTTTTTCCAAATATGGGGATTTTGGCTGTCTTCCTTTTCCCCCCAAGGTGGTTGCCCAGTTTAAAGGGAATTTTGGAAGATTGGGGTTTGGGGCCACACAGCATTTTGCTCCCTTCCCCTGGGACCCTTGGGAGATGTTGCCCGGTCCCACCCCTTTTAAAGTGCCCAAGGTCAAAAGGTTTTCTTCACCCCCCCTCCTCAGTTGTTAAGTATGTCACCCAACACTTTTTGGGTATTTCCCTTTTAAAATTTTCCCCTTCTGTTCTGTTTTCCCCCACCCCCTTCCCTGCCTCTCAAAAAACCCATGAATCTTTTTCCCACCCCTCCCCATACCCCCCTGATCATTTCTTGGGGGTTTCTCCACCTTCTGCCCTTAATCTGATCCCGTGGTTTTTTGGCTGTTTTGTCTTCCTCCTGTGTGGCTATAAAACATTTTCCCAGGTCATTTTGTTTCCCTCGATGCTTTCTTTTTCATACTGCCCTTTTTGGGCCTCCCCCTTTCCCTGAAAGTACTCATTCCTGGCTTTTGCGGCTGATCCCCCTTTTTCGTTGTTCTCTCCCTTTCCCTTACTTTTCCATTCTCTATTCCTTTTTTTTGCCTCCTTACACCGTCAGGTAAAACCGGGGGGCTTGTTCTAAAAGTTTTCCCCGTTGTTACTGTTTCCCAGGAATGAACCCCCCCTGCCTCCCATTTTGTTGCCCCCTATTTCATTTTAATTTACGGGTTTTCCTCCCATTCTTTCCCCTGGACCCCCCCGCAGGAAGTTCTTCACCCCTATGTAGCCCCCTCTTTTTATAGTAAAGGTTTTCCCATTCTACCCCTTTTTTCTCTCCATAGGCTCTATTTGTATTAAAAGCACAGAACCACGTGGTCCTTTAGCTCCTGGGGACTCTCATCCCCGAGGGTCCCCCAATGTCTGAGCTGCCCAGGGGAACCAAGGCCCAATCTTGCGGGTTTCCCATCCCCCCCTCCCACCCCTGGTAGTGTCCTTAACATGGGTGCTTTGGGGTTTTTCCCCAGCACCACGTAAAGCATCCTGGCTCTCCATTTTTCCCAGGCCCCCGGGAAACCGGGTTTTTCCCAGTAAAATCCCCCTGTGGTTGAAATCCCCATAACCAGCAACTTTGCTCTGCTGGAGTAGGCTTTCTTGCCACCTCACCCAAGTGTGTCCCCCATTGCTCTTTTTCTTCTTTTTCCTCTCTTGGCCCCCGGGGCATTCGTGGGGATTATCCCTTTAAACTGGCCACTTTGTTTTCCCCCCGACTGAAGTTCCTGTTTGAGTCTCTTTCTCCCCCCTGCCCTATTTTCCATTTTCTCAATTTCCATCTTTTTTTCCCCAGGCAGACAACCCCCTCCCCTGCCCCTTCTTTTTTTCCTTTCCAGTCTGGTATCCGGGTGGGAAGATTGCATCTTTAAATTGTCTCCATGAGTTTTGTTTTTTAAAACCCTGCTATGATGTCGGGGGACTTCCTCATTAAATTCTTTCTTGCCTTTCCCTATGTTTTTTCCCGTTAATCCTGCTTTTGTTGCCCAACTTCTTTCCCTTACTATTAACTGTGGTGCGGGGGGGGGAAACAGAGGATCGGTGTGTGATGGTTGGTTTGGATTTTTCCCAGTTTCCTTGGGGGTGTCTTTGGCTGGAGTCCTTCTGGTGTTTCGGGGAAGTGCGCTTGTCCTTCCTTTTGATCCTGGGTTTTTTCTCTCTCCTTTTCTTTTTCCTCCCATTTCTCCTTTCGTTTTGAACTCTTTTTCCATTGTTTTCCCCTTTCGTCCTTGTTCTGTCTCGGTCAGTACACACCCCCGGAACCCCTCTTCCCCCTCTCAGCCGTGTTTTCCCTCCTGGGATCTGGTTCGGGTTGATTCTTTGAAAATTCTTTGAGGGGCCCCGTTTCCCCTTTTCTTTATGAACCCCCCAATTCCCCAAAAATTTGCCACCTGGGTCATGCCCCCCTCGCCTATCACCTTCATGATGTTTTCCCCAAATCCTTTTTTTTCCTCCTTTTTCTTTTCATAAGTTTCCTTTTCCCGTGGCCCCTGAAAAACACGGATCTCCCCTTTTTTACCTCCCCCGTGGCTCCCCTTTTCATCCTCTGATGTGTTTTAGTTCCTTCCTGGGGTGTTCCCCCCAGTCCCCCCTCTTTGGCCCTTTTTTGCTTTTTTTTTCCCTTTCCCACTCACCTGCTCCTTTCCCCCGGTATCTGGGGAAGGGCCTTTCCCTGTCCTAGTTCCTTAGTCTTTTTCCCCCCCCCTTTCTGTCCCCAAATTTCTCCCCTTTTTTGTTTTTTGGGCCCCCCTGTGGGTTTGACAGGACCTCCATGATTTGTTTCCATGCTTCCTTCCCCGGGCCTTTGTTTTGTTCCATTTTAGCCATTCCAAAAACTACTTCCCATAATATCTTTTTCTCGGTGCTGTTTCAGTGTCTCAACCCCCCCAATCTCTATCTTTTTTCCTTCTTTTTGGCCTTTGCTTCCACCTTCATTTTTGCCCCTGCCCTCTTTCCCTTTTTCCCTTTTTGGGTCATCTAGTCTCCTTCCCTGACTTCCTCCCCCTTTTTTTTTTAGCTCCCCCCTTTATTCCTCCTCTCCGTTTTTTCCCCGGAAACCCCCCCCCTAAACCCGGTTTGGGGGGGGGAATAGGTGTTGGGGGAGGGGGTGGTTGGTTTTTGGGGAGGGGGGGATGGTTATTGGGAGGGATTGAGATAGTTGGGGGGGGGTTAGATGGTTTGGGGAGAGGGGATTTGGGGTTTGGGTTTTGGGGGGGAGGATGGTTGTGGAGGGGGGAGGTTGGTTTGGGGGGGGTTTTGACCGGTTTTTGGGGGGGTTGGGGTGGTTTTGGGGGGGGGGTAGGTGGCTAAGGTGAATTTGGGTTTGGAAGGGGTTTGGGACGTGTTTTTGTCTGGGGTTTTTGTGTCAGGTGGGGGAAGGGGGGGTGTGTGGTTTTGTGTGTGTGTGTGTGTTGTGTGTTTTGCGTGTGCGTGTGTGGGGTGTGGTGTGCTTTTGCGTGTATGTGTCCTGTTTTGTGTAGGGGGTGGTGGGGTTTGGTTGTGCGTGTGTTGGTTGTGTTTTTTAGGGGTGTTGGTGTGTGGGGTGGGAAAATTTTGTGTTGGGGTGTGTGTGGGTGTGTGTGTGGGGTGTGTGTGGTGTGTGTGTGGTGTGTGTTTTTGTGTGTGTTTTGTGTGTGTGTGTGTGTGTGTTTTTGTGTGTGTGTGTTGTGTGTGTGTGTGTTGTTGTGTGTGTTGTGTGTGTTTAATTTTGTGTGTTTTTGTGTGTATGTGTGTTTTGTTTTTCACCTTTTGTACTCCCTTTTGTAGTTGGGGCCCGTCCGGGTCCCGGCCCCCCCTCTTCTGGTTTACCCGGGGGCCCCCCTCTCTCCCCCTGGCTTTTCAAACCTCGTCTTAAAACCTTTATGGTTCCTGCCCCCCCACGTCATTTTTAAAAATATTCCCTGTTACAACCCCTATGACCCCGAAGAAAAAACTTTCATCTCTCTGACTCATTTGTGTCTTCAACTTCCAATTGTGGCCTCGTTTCTTTTCCCCTCCCCGGAACATCCCTTTTTTTGGCCCCCTTTCTATTCCCGCAGTATTTTATATGTCTTTTTCATGTCTCCCCCGAAATTTCCCGTCCTCCAGTGTTAAAGGGGTTTTCCCCTAATCTTTCTTATGGACATTTCCCCCCGGGTCTGGGAAATAACCTTTTGCAAACCTTTTTACTTTCTCCCCCTTTCTTGACGTCTTTATCAAGTGCGGGTTCCAAGGGAGGGGCCATGCTCCAGTATGGGCCTGACAACCGGGGTGCAAATGTCCCGGGAAAGATTCCTTTCTAAGGTTTTCAAATGCTGTTCTCCCGGGTTTCCCCCCCAAACTTACGGGAGTTATCTGAAATTTATTTTGCTTGGGGACATGCTCGGTGTTATACTCACCCCAAAATCTTTCTCCTTGGTAAAGGTTTCAGTTTTGGCCACCTGGGCCCATACTCTTTCTGTGGTCTTCCCCTTCCCTATCTTCATGACTTTGCATTTGGCAAGGTTAAATTCAAGCCATTTTCTGGACCAGGTGTCCCGTCTGTCCCCGGGCTCTTTGAAGTCCCGCCTGGGGCCTCCCTCAGATTTAATTCTCCCCATTAACCCATCTCTGCAAACAAAGGGGCCTTCTGATTTTAACCCTTCCTCCTTCGTTCCCCATATACCAAAAATAGGGGACTGGTCCTAGGACCGACCCCTGGGGCCCCTTCCGGTGCCCCGTATTTATTCATTACCCGGGGCGTTTTTGCCTCCCCGTCAGGTATTCTCCTCCATTGCAGTGCCCTTCCTGTTATATGCCTTTATGCTCTAAACCCGCACCCAATCTCTTGTGGGGAAAAGGGAGCCACCAGTCCAAAAAATTTTTCAACCCCCCCTCCTCTCTTTTCTTCCCCTTTTTTATTTTATCTAAAACTCCAGAAAGGGTTTTTGACCCCAGGATCTGTTTGAATCCGTGCTGGTTGGCATTTTTCCCGTTCCGTTCCAGGTGCTCCCTACCCCTCCTCCCGAAATCTTTCCCTAATTTTTTAAAAAACGTCAATGACACAGGTCCATAGTTTATTTCCCCTTTCTTCTTTTTGAAAAAGGGAAATTCATTTGCTGTCTTTATACCTCAGGTAGGTTTTCCCAGTTTCCCGGGATTGTGTTGGGGGTGGAAAATGGTACCCCAACATATCCTCCCCCTCCCAAGGACCCATGGAGAGATGTTGTCGGTCCCCTTGCCCAGGTTTGTGGCCCGGATTCCCCTTTCCCCCCCTCCTCATCTGTATTATGTTCTCCCCATTTTGGTTATTCATGTTGGGGTCCCCATCTGGTCCCGTCCCCCAAGTCCTTCCTGTCTCTCTTAACACCCTTAAATTTGTGTTGGGCTCCTCATACCTCTTGATCGTTTTTTTGAGGTTCTCCCCCTTCTTTCCTAGCCCCATCCCTTTGGGCCCCGGCTGTTTTCTTCTTCCTAAATTCTAAGCAGTTTGGTCAGGGGGGGCTTTTGATGCCCATGTCGTTTTCCTTACTTTTCTTTCCCTCTTTCACCCTCTCCCTTTCCCCGCCTTCTACTAATCTCCCCTTTTTTTCCCCGGGTCCTATGCCTCCTGTCCTTTTCCCCTTTTCTGTTTCACTTAGCTTTTGCCTCCCCACACCTTCGGTTTTAAAACCTTCCGTTTTTGGTCCTTTTTTCTTTTCCCCTTTGAACAAAACTTTCCCCTGCCTCCTTACTTTGTTCCCCTATTCCCATCTCTTTTTCGTTTTCCCCACCATTTCTCTGTCCCACTGAACCTCCCCTTTAGGGAAATTTCCCCTTCCTGTTTCCCCTTTTTTTGGGTTTTCCCTGTCCCCCTTTAGTTCCTGTTACCTTCTCCCCCCTTTGCTCTTTCTATATGGGCAAAAATCAGAACCACATGATCCCCTTGCTCCGGGGGCCCCTCGTGGGGATGTCCTCGATGTCCCGAACCCGAAATTTAACACAAGGTCCAGTCTTTCCTGGCCCCCCTCCTCTCTCTGGGGTTTTGTCCCTGACATGTTTTATGCATGAGGTTTTTAAGTACACATCCCTTAAACCCGGCCCCTCCATGTTTCAGGACCCCCATGTGGCTCAGGCCCCGTCGTCTCCCGGGGGAAATCGCCCCTTTCAGTAACTTTTCTCTGTCGGTGGCTCTTCTTGCCCCCTCAAAGGTTAATCACCCTTTTTTTTCTTCTTCCCCTTGGCCCCCTGCAGTTCTTTTAGTTATACATACTCAAGCTACTTTATTTTCCCGGGCTGGTGTACTTTTCAAATTTTATGTAATGGTAAAACCAAAAAGTGTGTTATGTGTGGGGTGTGTATGTAGTTTTGTTGGAAAAGCAAATTTTGGGTTTTTTCTTTAAATTGTAAAGTGTATTATGGTGTGTGTATTTTTGTAATATTTTAAAGTGTATGTGTGTAAAACATTTTATGTGTATTTGTATTTTAAAATTGTTTACATGTTTTTGTTTTATATGTTTTTTGTATATGTATTTTATGTTATATGTTTTTTATTTTTATGTGTGTTGTGTTTTTGTTGTGTCTTTTTGTGTGTTGTGTGTTATGTGTATTTAAAGTGGTTTTGTGTTGTGTGTGTGAGTACCCTTTGTGTGGTTTTGGGGAGGGGGGGGGGAGGTGTGTTGAAAGAATCCATCCTACTTTCCTTTGTCTCATTTTCTTTTAAAATTTTTTACTCTCTCTACTTTGTCCTTTTTGGATTTTCGTGTTAATTTATTTTTATTTTCATTTTCCTTTTCCCTTGAAAGGTTCCCATTTAAGTTTCTTTTCCCCAATACTAAAGACTGCCCGTGCATTGTGTTTGTGTGTTGTGTGTGTGTGTGTTTTGTGGTTTTTTGTGTGTGTAAGGGGGTGTGTCTTGTGCGGTGTAATTTCTTTTTTTTAAACCTTTGTGTTTGTGTGTGTGTGTTGTGTGTGTGTGTTCATTCCCTTTCCCCCTGGGTTTGGGGATGGTTTCTACATTTAAAAGCTTATTATTCTACAAATAATTTTTATCAAATTTTTTTCATTTAAAACAAAATGATGTTGACGGCCTTTTGGGGCTCGCCCCTCTTTTACCTGACACTTTAAAATACATATTTTTTATCAACCAAATTTAGCAGGTTTTCTGGGTTTTAATCTTTCCTTCAGACCCAACCTTTTTTAAAACTCACGGTCATACCCCCACCTTTCCCGAACACCCCCAGTATTTAAAAATGTTTTCCCCCTTTTTATACAACCCCCTCAGGGGCAGCCAACGGCTGTACCCAAACCCCGGTCCTTTTCATAAAACAGCAACGGCAACGGCTGTACACTCGTCCACGGTCATACACACTCAGACAGCAACGGCTGTACACTCATCCACGGTCATACACACTCAGACAGCAACGGCTGTACACTCGTCCACGGTCATACACACTCAGACAGCAACGGCTGTACACTCATCCACGGTCATACACACTCAGACAGCAACGGCTGTACACTCGTCCACGGTCATACACACTCAGACAGCAACGGCTGTACAATCGTCCACGGTCATACACACTCAGACAGCAACGGCTGTACACTCGTCCACGGTCATACACACTCAGACAGCAACGGCTGCACACTCGTCCACGGTCATACACACTCAGACAGCAACGGCTGCACACTCGTCCACGGTCATACACACTCAGACAGCAACGGCTGTACACTCGTCCACGGTCATACACACTCAAACAGCAACGGCTGTACACTCGTCCACGGTCATACACACTCAGACAGCAACGGCTGCACACTCGTCCACGGTCATACACACTCAGACAGCAACGGCTGCACACTCGTCCACGGTCATACACACTCAGTCAATAACTGCCATACACTTATCCATCTCCACATACAAATTATATCTCATATATTAGGAGTATAACATTCACGCGTTACGGTTGTTAGGTGTTTCCAGGAGTGATATACCTGGTGGTATGCGTTGTCTGGTATACCACACCAGCTCACCTGTACACAGGCCAGGAAATTTCAACTTTCTTTAGTCGTTTGAAGTTTTGTGCTGATGTGACGCCTCCAGTGGACGCTGAAATATATTTTTGGTTAGAAATCCCGAGCCCGTCACCTCCTGTGTACCGGAAAAATATATATAATAAACACAATTGTTTTAATAAATTGATTTATACAAAGCATCGTATATATATCGAAAATAATAATACTACTAATAATAATATTATTATTATTATTGATGTTGTCTGGTGTTTTATTATCATAATTAAGAGATAATGGTAAATTAAAAACAAAAGTCACTTACATAGAAAGTAGTAGAAATACCAGTAGTCCAAGTTTTAACACAGTCGTAGAGAGAGAGAGAGAGAGAGAGAGAGAGAGAGAGAGAGAGAGAGCCTGGATAGATCTGTCATTTCAGCAGAGCCTTCAACATAGGAGGGATGTGGGTGGCCTTACTGTTATGTACAAGGCCAATATTGTCAAAGTACCACACTTGGATCCACTTCGAGGACAGCGTGAAGCAAGGTTCTATACCACAAGACGGGCAGCCAGCAGCAACTTCACTCTGGCTGTACCTCCAGAACATCACTTCATCTGAGATCATATATACCCAGGATGACTCGAGTATGGAACACATTCGTACAGCATAATGATGTCAACGAGATAAAGTCAGTTGATCAG
This sequence comes from Cherax quadricarinatus, assembly GCF_038502225.1. Lineage (NCBI taxonomy): Eukaryota > Metazoa > Arthropoda > Malacostraca > Decapoda > Parastacidae > Cherax > Cherax quadricarinatus. The sequence continues at coordinate 227,199 of NC_091297.1, forward strand.
ATGAAAATGCTGGCCCACAGATGGCTCCAACTTCATCCTGTTCCCTACTTGTATGTCTCATAACAATAAAAATGCTTTCAAATGAGCTGATGTAGGTAACAGCTCTTAGCTTGTCAATAAAGTTAGGAATCCCTAACCTGTAAATAGCTTATCAACAAAGCTAGGGATCCTTACCCTAACCTTGTCAAACCATGTGTAGAGAGAGAGAGAGAGAGAGAGAGAGAGAGAGAGAGAGAGAGAGATGGGAATAAGCTTAGCTTCCACGTCACTGAGTGTTAAAACGAATTTAAAATGAAGGCAGATAAGAGGACAGGTGAGTTGACAAGTGGGTAGACAGGTGAGTTGACAAGTGGGTAGACAGGTGAGTTGACAAGTGGGTAGACAGGTGGGTTGTCAAGTGGGTAGACAGGTGGGTTGACATTCGTGTAGACAGGTGAGTTGACAAGTGGGTAGACAGGTGGGTAGACAAGTGAGTAGACAGGTGAGTTGACAAGTGGGTAGGTATGTGGGTTGACAAGTGGGTAGACAGGTGGGTATACAACTGGGTAGACAGGTGGGTAGACAAGTGGGCAGACAGGCGGATTGACAAGTGGGTAGACAGGTTGGTAGACAAGTGGGCAGACAAGCGGGTTGACAAGTGGGTAGACAGGTGTGTATACAACTGGGTAGACAGGTGGGTAGACAAGTGGGCAGACAGGCGGGTTGACAAGTGGGTAGACAAGTGGGTAGACAAGTGGGCAGACAAGCGGGTTGACAAGTGGGTAGACAGGTGGGTATATAAACGGGTAGACAGGTGCGTTGACAAGGGGGAAGATAGGTTGGAAGACAGGTGGGTAGACAGGTGGGTAGACAAGTGGGTAGAAAGGTGGGTTAAGTGGATAGACAGGTGGGTTGACAAATGGGTAGACAGGTGGGTTCCCAAGCGGGTAGACAGGTGGGTTGACAAATCGGTAGACAGGTGTGTTGACAAGGGGTAGACAGATGGGTAGACAGGTGGGTAGACAGGTGGGTAGACAGGTGGGTTGACAAATGGGTAGACAGGTGGGTTGACAAGTGAGTAGATAGGTGGGTTGACAAGTGGGTAGACAGGTGGGTTGACAAGTGGGTAGACAGGTGAGTTGACAAATGGGTAGACAGGTGGGTTCACAAGCGGGTAGACAGGTGGGTTGACAAGTATGTAGACAGGTGGGTTGTCAAGTGGGTAGACAGGTGGGTTGACATTCGTGTAGACAGGTGAGTTGACAAGTGGGTAGACAGGTGGGTAGACAAGTGAGTAGACAGGTGAGTTGACAAGTGGGTAGGTATGTGGGTTGACAAGTGGGTAGACAGGTGGGTATACAACTGGGTAGACAGGTGGGTAGACAAGTGGGCAGACAGGCGGGTTGACAAGTGGGTAGACAAGTGGGTAGACAAGTGGGCAGACAAGCGGGTTGACAAGTGGGTAGACAGGTGGGTATATAAACGGGTAGACAGGTGCGTTGACAAGGGGGAAGATAGGTTGGCAGACAGGTGGGTAGACAGGTGGGTAGACAAGTGGATAGACAGGGGGGAAAGACAGTTGGGTAGACAGTTTTGACAAAAAATACACTTGGGCAATTGAAGTTTGATCCTAGGAAGGTGAGGAAGTAACTCTGATTCCCCAGAACAAAAGCCCTTGACTGACGTAGCAGCTGTTCCAGTGCACTAGATGTCCCGCTTAAGGACGCTGTTTCGCTCAAAGGACGCTGTTTCCCCTCAAAGGACGCTGTTTCCCCTCAAAGGACGCTGTTTCCCCTCAAAGGACGCTGTTTCCCTCAAGGGACACTGTGGCTCTGGTGGCCTGGTGGTTAACGCTCTCGCTTCACACGGCGAGGGTAAGATAAGATAAGATAAGATAAGATTTCGTTCGGATTTTTAACCCCGGAGGGCTAGCCACCCAGGATAACCCAAGAAAGTCAGTGCGTCATCGAGGACTGTCTAACTTATTTCCATTGGGGTCCTTAATCTTGTCCCCCAGGATGCGACCCACACCAGTCGACTAACACCCAGGTACCTATTTGCTGCTAGGTGAACAGGACAACAGGTGTAAGGAAACGTGTCGAAATGTTTCCACCCGCCGGGAATCGAACCCGGGCCCTCCGTGTGTGAAGCGGGAGCTTTAGCCACCAGGCCACCGGGCCGATTCCCAGCCAGAGTAGAAACACTGGGCGTGTTTCGTTCCACCTGTTGTCTATGTTCACCCATCAGTAAAATGGGTACCTGGGTGTTAGTGGACTGGTGTGGGTCGCATCCTGGAACAAAACTGACCTAATTTGTGGGAAATGCTCAGCATAACAAAGGACTTTCTATATAGTAGTATGTCACTGATGTCAACTATGGTCTGTATACCTTGTACTTGTAGATAACAAAGATATTATTATTAAAGAACGCTGTTTCCCTCAAGGGACGCTGTCTCGCTCAAAGGACGCTGTTTCCCTCAAGGGACACTGTTTCGATCAAAGAACGCTCTTTCGATCAAAGAACGCTCTTTCGATCAAAGAACGCTGTTTCGATCAAAGAACGCTGTTTCGATCAAAGAACGCTCTTTTGATCAAAGAACGCTCTTTCGATCAAAGAACGCTCTTTCGATCAAAGAACGCTGTTTCGATCAAAGGACGTTGTTTCGAATCAGCTAGCACGTTTACCTTGCTTCCTGGAGACAATAACCAGCGATTAATTTGATAAGCATGATACACTGAGAGGTGTATGTCTCTCAGTGTATATACACTGAGAGGTGTATGTCTCTCAGTGTATATACACTGAGAGGTGTATGTCTCTCAGTGTATATACACTGAGAGGTGTATGTCTCTCAGTGTATGTACACAGAGAGGTGTATGTCTCTCAGTGTATATATACAGAGAGGTGTATGTCTCTCAGTGTATATACACTGAGAGGTGTATGTCTCTCAGTGTATATACACTGAGAGGTGTATGTCTCTCAGTGTATATACACTGAGAGGTGTATGTCTCTCAGTGTATATGCACTGAGAGGTGTATGTCTCTCAGTGTATATACACTGACAAAGCTCCTGGAGAGCGAAACGTTGCCACAATAAAATGCCACATTAGTTGCACTTGTGTCATTTTACTTTACATGTTGGTGCATGAGGTTTTCCAGCACCACGTCCACCATCCTGGTTCTCCATGTTTCGGGACCCCCATGTGGCTCCAGGTTTTCCCAGTCAATCTCCCTGTGGTTGAAATCACCCATAACCAGCAACTTTGCTCTGCTGGAGTGAGCTCTTCTTGCCACCTCAGCAAGTGTGTCCACCATTGCTCTGTTGCTCTCTTCATATTCCTCTCTTGGCCTCCTGCAGTTCTGTGGTGGATTATACATCACTGCAATGACCACTTTGTGCTCCCCAGACTGAAGTGTACCTACTATGTAGTCCCTTTCTCCTGTCTCGTCTATGCCTCCCATTTTCTCGAATTTCCATCGTTTTTTTACAAGCAGAGTAACCCATCCTCCCCCTCTGCCCCCTTCTATCTTTCCTCATGATCTGGTATCCTGGTGGGAAGATTGCATCTGCTATTGTCTCCGTGAGTTTTGTTTCTGTAACTGTTATGATGTCTGGGGACTTTTCATTGATTCTTTCTTGCCATTCCTCATATTTATTCGTTAATCCATCCGCATTTGTGTACCAAACCTTCAACTTCTGTTCTAATACTGTAACTGTGGTCCTGGGGGAATACTGGGGTTGGGAGAGCAGGAGCCCTGGTGGGGGTTTGTGGGGGGTTGCCGTGGAGGTGGAGGAAGAGTTCCCATAGGGGGTTGCTGTAGGGGTAGGGTTCGTGGTGTGGGGGGTGGGGTCAGAGGGATCGGTGTGTGGTTGCTGGTTTAGATTGTTCAGTTGCCTTGGTGGTGTTGTGGCTGGAGTCCTTCTGCAGGTGTTTCTGTGTTGACTGTGATGACTGTGATGACTGTGTTGACTGTGATGACTGTGATGACTGTGTTGACTGTGATGACTGTGATGACTGTGTTGACTGTGATGACTGTGATGACTGTGTTGACTGTGATGACTGTGATGACTGTGTGACGACTGTGTTGGCTGTGATGACTGTGATGACTGTGTTGACTGTGATGACTGTGATGACTGTGATGACTGTGTTGACTGTGATGACTGTGATGACTGTGTGACGACTGTGTTGGCTGTGATGACTGTGATGACTGTGTTGACTGTGATGACTGTGATGAATGTGTGATGACTGTGTTGGCTGTGATGACTGTCATGACTGTGCTGACTGTGATGACTGTGATGACTGTGTGATGACTGTGTTGACTGTGATGACTGTGATGACTGTGTTGACTGTGATGACTGTGATGACTGTGTGACGACTGTGTTGACTGTGATGACTGTGATGACTGTGTGATGACTGTGTTGACTGTGATGACTGTGATGACTGTGTTGACTGTGATGACTGTGATGACTGTGTTGACTGTGATGACTGTGATGACTGTGTGATGACTGTGTTGACTGTGATGACTGTGATGACTGTGTGATGACTGTGTTGACTGTGATGACTGTGATGACTGTGTTGACTGTGATGACTGTGATGACTGTGTTGACTGTGATGACTGTGATGACTGTGTGACGACTGTGTTGACTGTGATGACTGTGATGACTGTGTTGACTGTGATGACTGTGATGACTGTGTGATGACTGTGTTGGCTGTGATGACTATGTGATGACTGTGTTGGCTGTGATGACTATGTGATGACTGTGTTGACTGTGATGACTGTGATGACTGTGTTGGCTGTGATGACTATGTGATGACTGTGTTGGCTGTGATGACTATGTGATGACTGTGTTGGATGTGATGACTGTGATGACTGTGTTGACTGTGATGACTGTGTGATGACTGTGTTCACTGTGATGACTGTGATGACTGTGTGATGACTGTGTTGACTGTGATGACTGTGATGACTGTGTTGACTGTGATGACTGTGATGACTGTGTTGACTGTGATGACTGTGATGACTGTGTGACGACTGTGTTGACTGTGATGACTGTGATGACTGTGTTGACTGTGATGACTGTGATGACTGTGTGATGACTGTGTTGGCTGTGATGACTATGTGATGACTGTGTTGGCTGTGATGACTATGTGATGACTGTGTTGACTGTGATGACTGTGATGACTGTGTTGGCTGTGATGACTATGTGATGACCGTGTTGGCTGTGATGACTATGTGATGACTGTGTTGGCTGTGATGACTGTGATGACTGTGTTGACTGTGATGACTGTGTGATGACTGTGTTGACTGTGATGACTGTGATGACTGTGTTGACTGTGATGACTGTGATGACTGTGTGATGACTGTGTTGACTGTGATAACTATATGATGACTGTGTTGGCTGTGATGACTGTGATGACTGTGATGACTGTGTTGACTGTGATGACTGTGATGACTGTGATGACTGTGTAGACTGTGATGACTGTGTGATGACTGTGTTGACTGTGATGACTGAGTGATGACTGTGTTGACTGTGATGACTGAGTGATGACTGTGTTGACTGTGATAACTATATGATGACTGTGTTGGCTGTGATGACTGTGATGACTGTGATGACTGTGTTGACTGTGTTGACTGTGATGACTGTGATGACTGTGTTGACTGTGATGACTGTGTGATGACTGTGTTGACTGTGATGACTGAGTGATGACTGTGTTGACTGTGATGACTGAGTGATGACTGTGTTGACTGTGTTGGCTGTGATGACTGTGTGATGACTGTGTTGACTGTGATGACTGTGATGACTGAGTGATGACTGTGTTGACTGTGATGACTATGTGATGACTGTGTTGACTGTGATAACTATATGATGACTGTGTTGGCTGTGATGACTGTGTGATGACTGTGTTGACTGTGATGACTGTGATGACTGTGATGACTGTGTGATGACTGTGTGATGACTGTGTTGACTGTGATGACTGTGATGACTATGTGATGACTGTGTTGGCTGTGATGACTGTGTGATGACTGTGTTGACTGTGATGACTGTGTGATGACTGTGTTGACTGTGATGACTGTGTGATGACTGTTTTGGCTGTGATGACTGTGTGATGACTGTGTTGACTGTGTTGACTGTGATGACTATGTGATGACTGTGTTGGCTGTGATGACTGTGTGATGACTGTGTTGACTGTGATGACTGTGATGACTGAGTGATGACTGTGTTGACTGTGATGACTGTGTGATGACTGTGTTGACTGTGATGACTGTGATGACTGAGTGATGACTGTGTTGACTGTGATGACTGAGTGATGACTGTGTTGACTGTGATAACTGTGTGATTACTGTGTTGACTGTGATGACTGTGTGATGACTGTGTTGACTGTGATGACTGTGTGATGACTGTGTTGACTGTGATGACTGTGTGATGACTGTGTTGACTGTGATGACTGTGTGATGACTGTGTTGACTGTGATGACTGAGTGATGACTGTGTTGACTGTGATGACTATGTGATGACTGTGTTGGCTGTGATGACTGTGTGATGACTGTGTTGACTGTTGTTACAAAAAACGCGATTTCTAATAATCATAGAGATCTCCATGTAATACTAGAAAGGACTGCCCTTCTAGCATCCAGCCTGTTACTGGGTTTTCGTAACAAGTAGTCAGTATCCTTGTCCAAATATCCATTAGAATTCAATAAGAATTATTAGTGCTTCAGGATTACAACTGGTAGGCTACTAACTAGAGAAATTAAAATTTAATAAGTTTATTAATAAAGATGTCTAGGAGTATATTATCAAATTAAATTAAATAAATTAAAACAAAATAATAATAATCACTTCTCTCGTGTACAGTAGTATTGTGCTGAAGGCACATATCACATATTTATGTTTTAAGTACCGTCTGGTGCATTAACATTTAATAATGCAAATAAGTTTGTGTGTATGTGTGTAAGTGCTCTAAGTAGTTCGCTATGTCTCAAGACTCCACTAGACTTAAACCAGTGACTGACAAAGTCCTCACATCAACTAACTTCTTGACCACCTGGCAATCAGAACAGCTTGCTTGAACAATAAAACGACTGATAAGCCGATCAACAATATAGCAAGCAATAGCGACACAATCAGGAACAAGGATATATATATAACGACACTAAGTAGAGACCATCAGCAGATCCTCCACAAAAGTCACAAAACTCCCATACTACTGAATCTAAGTTCAGCATAAGAAAATCCCCGACTGTGATAATACACAGATACCAGTACAAGTTAGGTCAGAAGCTACAGCTCAGGACCTGAGTTTCTCAGAGTGTCAATGTGACACACAACCTCAGTACAATGTCGAAAATCACTATGTCTAGACTATGTTCTGTAAAGGGGGATTACCAACAGACCCCTGGCAGTCTTCAAGCTGGCACTGGACAAGCACCTAAAGTCAGTTCCGGATCAGCCGGGCTGTGGCTCGTATGTTGGTTTGCGTGCAGCCAGCAGCAACAGCCTGGTTGATCAGGCTCTGATCCACCAGGAGGCCTGGTCTCAGACCGGGCCGCGGGGGCGTTGACCCCCGGAACTCTCTCCAGGTAAACTCCAGGTAAACACAGAACCAACAACAAGAAAGCGACAGAGACGATCTTCCAACAAGGGCCAGCCAGGGAGAGCTAGGCACGTCTTGTCAGGAGACCGTCCAACCACCAAGAGAGTCTAGCCCAGACTGACTACTCCAGGCGAGGTGTGAACACCCCCCCCCTCGATCACGTGATTCCTCTGTGGATTGTTGCTGCCCAGCAACACAGAGAAGCCGGCAGGGAAACGAGCAACGAGCGATAATTACAATAATTAGACAATCAGAAAATGTGGGGCTGATAGTGCTGTCCTGGGAGACAGTAATGGTGAAGCTGGAGGTGCTGTCCTGGGAGACAGAAATGAAGCTGGAGGTGCTGTCCTGGGAGACAGTAATGGTGAAGCTGGAGGTGCTGTCCTGGGAGACAGTAATGGTGAAGCTGGAGATTTTGTCCAGGTAGTCGGGAATTATACGCAGGAAGGAATACATACATATAAATGACCTCATAGGGGATAGGAGCCGTAGTGGAGAAACAAGTGTAGTCAAAGATAAGATAAAACCAATATTGCAAACTAGAAATACCCCAGGAAATAGCGAACAAGAGGACTCCACTAGCAATAGTGAGGATATATTACCAAAAACAACTGGTGGGAGCTCCATTGTTGGTGCTAGGGAGGATAGGAATAGGACAGGGAAACATGCACCAACAGGGAATACAGTCACAGAAACCCAAGGCAAACGGAAACCAAGCCTGTGCACATACTATGCACTTGGTATCTGCAGACTTGGGAAATCTGGAAAAACAGACGGGACGTGCAACTATGACCACCCTAGAAAATGCCATGCCCATATAACAACAGGAAAATGCAAACTCCCTTCCTGTAAGCTTTTTCACCCTGAACTGTGTACCTCTTCAGTACAGGAAAGACTGTGCTATAACTTAAATTGCCAGGCATACCATCTAAAGGGGACAAAAAGATACAAAACATCCAGGCCATGGGAAAACCCTGGGTAGCCACAGCCACTCAAGAGGGAGAGGTTTTTTAGTGCCAGAAAGGAAAAAAAAACTGGCAGGAAATGGCAGAAATCGTACACCAAATCCAGTCATTCCTGGAGTGGAACCACAGTCAATGGCCTCCACTCCAAACCAACAGATACAGATACTAATGCCGGAAATAAAATCCCCCCCCAGTACCAACAATACCACCAGTCGGATAACATTCTTCTTTGCAAATATACAGGGTCTAAAGCCAGCAACAAACAACAAAATACCTTTCATCCGTGGACTCCTTGCAGAGGCAAAGGCAATGTTCGCGGCTTTCACTGAGACCCACATAAAGGATCACTTGGACAACGAAATATGGATCCCAGGTTACAACCTATACAGATGTGACAGAGTGAACAGGCAAAGGGGGGGGGTTGGCCTGTACATTGCAGAGTCACTTGTTTGCACAGAACTGCTTAATGCCTCAAATGATGTAGTGGAAGTTTTAGCAGTAAAGGTCGAGAACCAAAACCTAGTCATTGTGGTAGTCTACAAGCCTCCGGATGCAACATCCCAGCAATTCCAGGAACAGCTGTTAAAAATTGACCACTGACTCAAGAAATCGTAATGACACGATTGCAAACAAACCATACCCCCGGCCGGGATTGAACCCGCGGTCATAGAGTCTCAAAACTCCAGCCCGTCGCGTTAGCCACTAGACCAGCTAGCCACAATAAGATTCATCCAACTAGGTATATTTCTACACCATAGGAAGGTTAGCACAGGCACCACTGTGACCACAAATGCAAGTTTTTACAGACGAATCTCCAGCTAGCGTGGCCGTGACGAACTCTAGCTCAAGTCCCTTCACGGCAGTGAAGGGACTTGAGCTAGTCACAGTGGTGCCTGTGCTAACCTTCCTATGGTGTAGAAATATACCTAGTTGGATGAATCTTATTGTGGCTAGCTGGTCTAGTGGCTAACGCGACAGGCTGGAGTTTTGAGACTCTATGACCGCGGGTTCAATCCCGGCCGGGGGTATGGTTTGTTTGCAATCGTGTCATTACGATTTCTTGAGTCATGTTGACGGCAGTGAAGGGACTTGAGCTAGAGTTCGTCACGGCCACGCTAGCTGGAGATTCGTCTGTAAAAACTTGCATTTGTGGTCACAGTGGTGCCTGTGCTAACCTTCCTATGGTGTAGAAATATACCTAGTTGGATGAATCTTATTGTGGCTAGCTGGTCTAGTGGCTAACGCGACGGGCTGGAGTTTTGAGACTCTATGACCGCGGGTTCAATCCCGGCCGGGGGTATGGTTTGATTGACCACTGTCTGGAAAATCTTCCAGCTCCTGCACCCAACATCTTGCTCCTGGGGGGATTTCAACTTAAGGCACCTAAAATGGAGTAATATAGCAAATAATATTGTTGCAGTAATAACACCAGGAGGCAGCTCTGATGAAAACTCACACTCACAAGAGCTTTTAAATCTCTGCACAAAATTCAATTTAAACCAGCAAATAATAGAGCCTACTAGACTGGAGAATACACTAGACCTCATCTTCACTAACAATGATGATCTGATAAGAAATGTCACCATATCAAAAACAATATACTCAGATCACAACATAATTGAGGTTCAGACATGTATGCGTGGAGCCCCAGACCGACATAATGAGACTAGTCACGAGGGAGCATTCACCAAATTCAACTTCAATAACAAAAACATAAAGTGGGACCAAGTAAACCAAGTCCTAACCGATATAAGCTGGGAAGATATACTAAGCAATACAGACCCCAACTTATGCCTAGAACAGATTAACTTGGTGGCACTCGATGTATGCACAAGGCTTATTCCTCTAAGAAAAAGGAGGAGTAGATGTAAAATAGAAAGAGACAGGCGCTCCCTTTACAGGCGACGGAAAAGAATAACAGAGCGGCTAAAAGAGGTCAATATATCTGAAATGCGTAGGAAGACACTGGTCAGAGAAATAGCAAGCATCGAACTTAAGCTAAAGGAATCTTATAGGAGTCAGGAATCGCGGGAAGAACTAAAAGCCATAAATGAAATCGAAAGAAACCCAAAGTATTTCTTCTCCTATGCCAAATCAAAGTCGAGAACAACGTCCAGTATTGGCCCCTACTTAAACAAGATGGGTCCTACACAGATGACAGCAAGGAAATGAGTGAGCTACTCAAGTCCCAATATGACTCAGTTTTTAGCAGGCCGCTAACCAGACTGAGAGTCGAAGATCAAAATGAATTTTTTATGAGAGAGCCACAGAATTTGGTTAACACAAGCCTATCCGATGTTATCCTGACGCCAAATGACTTCGAACAGGCGATAAATGACATGCCCATGCACTCTGCCCCAGGGCCACACTCATGGAACTCCGTGTTCATCAAGAACTGCAAGAAGCCCGTATCACGAGCCTTTTCCATCCTATGGAGAGGGAGCATGGACACAGGGGTCGTCCCACAGTTACTAAAAACAACAGACATAGCCCCACTCCACAAAGGGGGCAGTAAAGCAACAGCAAAGAACTACAGACCGATAGCACTAACATCCCATATCATAAAAATCTTTGAAAGGGTCCTAAGAAGCAAGGTCACCACCCATCTAGAAACCCATCAGTTACACAACTCAGGGCAACATGGGTTTAGAACAGGTCGCTCCTACCTGTCTCAACTATTGGATCACTATGACAAGGTCCTAGATGCACTAGAAGACAAAAAGAATGCAGATGTAATATATACAGACTTTGCAAAAGCCTTCGACAAGTGTGACCATGGCGTAATAGCGCACAAAATGCGTGCTAAAGGAATAACAGGAAAAGTCGGTCGATGGATCTATAATTTCCTCACTAACAGAACACAGAGAGTAGTCGTCAACAGAGTAAAGTCCGAGGCAGCTACGGTGAAAAGCTCTGTTCCACAAGGCACAGTACTCGCTCCCATCTTGTTCCTCATCCTCATATCCGACATAGACAAGGATGTCAGCCACAGCACCGTGTCTTCCTTTGCAGATGACACCCGAAGTTGCATGACAGTGTCTTCCATTGCAGACACTGCAAGGCTCCAGGCGGACATCAACCAAATCTTTCAGTGGGCTGCAGAAAACAATATGAAGTTCAACGATGAGAAATTTCAATTACTCAGATATGGTAAACACGAGGAAATTAAATCTTCATCAGAGTACAAAACAAATTCTGGCCACAAAATAGAGCGAAACACCAACGTCAAAGACCTGGGAGTGATCATTTCGGAGGATCTCACCTTCAAGGACCATAACATTGTATCAATCGCATCTGCTAGAAAAGTGACAGGATGGATAATGAGAACCTTCAAAACTAGGGAGGCCAAGCCCATGATGACACTCTTCAGGTCACTTGTTCTATCTAGGCTGGAATATTACTGCACACTAACAGCACCTTTCAAGGCAGGTGAAATTGTTGACCTAGAAAATGTACAGAGAACCTTCAGGGCGTGCATAACGGAGATAAAACACCTCAATTACTGGGAGCGCTTGAGGTTCCTAAACCTGTATTCCCTGGAACGCAGGCGGGAGAGATACATGATTATATACACCTGGAAAATCCTAGAGGGACTAGTACCGAACTTGCACACGAAAATCACTCACTACGAAAGCAAAAGACTTGGCAGACGATGCAACATCCCCCCAATGAAAAGCAGGGGTGTCACTAGCACGTTAAGAGACCATACAATAAGTGTCAGGGGCCCGAGACTGTTCAACTGCCTCCCAGCATACATAAGGGGGATTACCAACAGACCCCTGGCAGTCTTCAAGCTGGCACTGGACAAGCACCTAAAGTCGGTTCCTGACCAGCCGGGCTGTGGCTCGTAAGTTGGTTTGTGTGCAGCCAGCAGCAACAGCCTGGTTGATCAGGCTCTGATCCACCAGGAGGCCTGGTCACAGACCGGGACGCGAGGGCGTTGACCCCCGGAACTCTCTCCAGGTAAACTCCAGGTATGAACACTGAATATTATATATAAATGTTACATCCTACTTAACAAAAGTAACTAAGTCAAATAATAATATAAAGCAATATATTTACGATTTAGCTATTATCGCAAATATAAGCAATATAAAATTATATGAAAAGGTAATATACATTATATATATTGTGACCCATTCAGGGGTTGCAATAACTGTGTTGACTGTGACGACTGTGTGATGACTGTGTGATGACTGTGTTGACTGTGATGACTGTACTCACCTACAGGAGTCGAATCTTAGCTCCTGGCCCCGTCTCTTCACTGGTTGCTACTGGGTCCTCTCTCTTCCTGCTCCATGAGCTTTATCATACCTCGTCTTAAAACTATGTATGGTTCCCGCCTCCACTACGTCACTTTCTAGACTATTCCACTGCCTGACTACTCTATGACTGAAGAAATACTTCCTAATATCCCTTTGACTCATCTGAGTCTTCAACTTCCAACTGTGACCTCTTGTTTCTGTGTCCCCTCCCTGGAACATCCTGTCTTTGTCCACCTTGTCTATTCCACGCAGTATTTTATGTGTCGTTATCATGTCTCCCCTGACCCTCCTGTCCTCCAGTGTCGTCAGGCCGATTTCCCTTAATCTTTCTTCATAGGACATTCCCCTTAGCTCTGGAACTAACCTTGTCGCAAACCTTTGTACTTTGTCTAATTTCTTGACGTGCTTGATCAAATGTGGGTTCCAAACAGGTGCTGTATACTCCAGTATGGGCCTGACATACATGGTGTACAGTGTCTTGAACGATTCCTTACTAAGGTATCGGAACGCTGTTCTCAGGTTTGCCAGGCGCCCATATGCTGCAGCAGTTATCTGGTTGATGTGTGCTTCCGGAGACATGCTCGGTGTTATACTCACCCCAAGATCTTTCTCCTTGAGTGAGGTTTGCAGTCTTTGGCCACCTAGCCTATACTCTGTCTGTGGTCTTCTGTGCCCTTCCCCGATCTTCATGACTTTGCATTTGGCGGAGTTAAATTCGAGAAGCCAGTTGCTGGACCAGGTGTCCAGTCTGTCCAGGTCTCTTTGAAGTCCTGTCTGGTCCTCATCTGATTTAATTCTCCTCATTAACTTCACAATATCTGCGAACAGGGACACTTAGTAAGTAAGTATATAAGTAAGTTTATTCAGGTATACACAAATACAGTTACATAGAATGATCATACATAGCAGCATATGTGTAGAGAACTGGTCCTAGGACCGACCCCTGTGGGACCCCGCTCCTTCACAGGTGCCCACTGATACCTCATCACGTACCATGACTCGTTGTTGCCTCCCTGTCAGGTATTCTCTGATCCATTGCAGTGCCCTTCCTGTTACATGCGCCTGATCCTCTAGTTTTTGCACTAATCTCTTGTGAGGAACTGTGTCAAAGGCCTTCCTGCAGTCCAGGAAGATGATGACTGTGTTGACTGTGATGACTGTGTGATGACTGTGTTGACTGTTGACTGTGACGACTGCGTTATGACTGTGTGATGACTGTGTTGACTGTGATGACTGTGTTGACTGTTGACTGTGACGACCGTGTGATGACTGTGTGATGACTGTGTTGACTGTGATGACTGTCTGATGACTGATGACTGTGTGATGACTGTGTTGACTGTGATGACTGTGTTGACTGTTGACTGTGACGACTGTGTGATGACTGTGTGATGACTGTGTTGACTGTGATGACTGTGTAATGACTGTGTTGACTGTTGACTGTGACGACTGTGTAAGGACTGTGTGATGACTGTGTTAACTGTGATGACTGTGTGTTGACTGTGTTGCTGTGATGACTGTGTTGAATGTTGACTGTGACGACTGTGTGATGACTGTGTGATGACTGTGTCGACTGTGATGACTGTGTGATGACTGTGTTGACTCTGATGACTGTGTGATGACTGTGTGATGACTGTGTTGACTGTGATGACTGTGTGATGATTGTGTGATGACTGTTGACTGTGTGATGACTGTGTGATGACTGTGTTGACTGTGTTGACTGTTGACTGTGACGACTGTGTGGTGACTGTGTGATGACTGTGTTGACTGTGATGTCTATGTGATGACTGTGTTGGCTGTGATGACTGTTGACTGTGATGACTGTGTTGACTGTGATGACTGTGTTGACTGTGATGACTGTGTTGACTGTGGTGACTGTTATATGACTGTATGATGACTGAAATATGACTTTAAGAGTGATTGTAATATGACTGTATAGTGACTGTAATGTGACTGTATGGTGACTGTGGAATGACTGTATGATGACTGTAATTTGACTGTATGGTGACTGGTAGGACTGTATGGTGACTGTAATATGTCCGTATTGTGACTATGGAATGACTGTATAGTGAGTGTAATATGACTGTATGGTGACTGTGGAATGACTGTATGATGACTGTAATTTGACTGTATGGTGACTGGTAGGACTGTATGGTGACTGTAATATGTCCGTATTGTGACTATGGAATGGCTGTATAGTGAGTGTAATACGACTGTATAATGACTCTAACAAGACTATAGTGAGTGTAATATGACTGTATAGTGACTGTAGTATGACTGTATGGTGAGTGTAATATAACTGTATAGTGAGTGTACTATGTACGGTGACTGAACATAATTAACAAGAATATAAGTGGTGTGGTTATCTTCCAGACAAGGAGTGCCCTGACCTGGAGAATCCTCTCTTTGGCTTCGTGGAGTTCAACGGCAAGCGTGTGGGTGCCCAAGCCAGGTATAAGTGCCAGAAGGTGGGTATTCTTGGGTATAAGTGCCAGAAGGTGGGTATTGTTGGGTATAAGTGCCAGAAGGTGGGTATTGGTGGTTATATGTGCCAGAAGGTGGGTATTGATGTATAAATGCCAAAGGTGGGTATTGTGAGGTACTAGTGTCAGGAGGTGGGTACTGTGAGATATTAGTGTCAGAGGGTGGGTACTGTGAGGTACTAGTGTCAGGAGGTGGGTACTGTGAGGTATTAGTGTCAGAGGGTGGGTACTGTGAGGTATTAGTGTCAGGAGGTGGGTACTGTGAGGTATTAGTGTCAGAGGGTGGGTACTGTGAGGTATTAGTGTCAGGAGGTGGGTACTGTGAGGTATTAGTGTCAGAGGGTGGGTACTGTGAGGTATTAGTGTCAGAGGGTGGGTACTGTGAGGTACTAGTGTCAGGAGGTGGGTACTGTGAGGTACTAGTGTCAGGTGGGTACTGTGAGGTATTAGTGTCAGAGGGTGGGTACTGTAAGGTACTAGTGTCAGGAGGTGGGTACTGTGAGGTACTAGTGTCAGGTGGGTACTGTGAGGTATTAGTGTCAGAGGGTGGGTACTGTGAGGTATTAGTGTCAGGAGATGGGTACTGTGAGGTATTAGTGTCAGAGGGTGGGTACTTTGAGGTATTAGTGTCAGGAGGTGGGTACTGTGAGGTATTAGTGTCAGAGGGTGGGTACTTTGAGGTATTAGTGTCAGGAGGTGGGTACTGTGAGGTATTAGTGTCAGAGGGTGGGTACTGTGGGGTACTAGTGTCAGGAGGTGGGTACTGTGAGGTATTAGTGTCAGGAGGTGAGTACTGTGAGGTATTAGTGTCAGGAGGTGGGTACTGTGGGGTACTAGTGTCAGGAGGTGGGTACTGTGAGGTATTAGTGTCAGGAGGTGGGTACTGTGAGGTATTAGTGTCAGGAGGTGAGTACTGTGAGGTATTAGTGTCAGGAGGTGGGTACTGTGGGGTACTAGTGTCAGGAGGTGGGTACTGTGAGGTAATAGTGTCAGGAGGTGAGTACTGTGAGGTATTAGTGTCAGGAGGTGGGTACTGTGAGGTATTAGTGTCAGGAGGTGAGTACTGTGAGGTATTAGTGTCAGGAGGTGAGTACTGTGACGTATTAGTGTCAGGAGGTTAGTACTGTGAGGTATTAGTGTCAGGAGGTGAGTACTGTGACGTATTAGTGTCAGGAGGTTAGTACTGTGAGTTATTAGTGTTAGGAGGTGGGTACTGTGAGGTATTAGTGTCAGGAGGTGGGTACTGTGAGGTATTAGTGTCAGGAGGTGAGTACTGTGAGGTATTAGTGTCAGGAGGTGGGTACTGTGAGGTATTAGTGTCAGGAGGTAGGTACTGTGAGGTATTAGTGTCAGGAGGTGAGTACTGTGAGGTATTAGTGTCAGGAGGTGGGTACTGTGAGGTATTAGTGTCAGGAGGTAGGTACTGTGAGATATTAGTGTCAGGAGGTGAGTACTGTGAGGTATTAGTGTCAGGAGGTGGGTACTGTCAGGTATTAGTGTCAGGAGGTGAGTACTGTGAGGTATTAGTGTCAGGAGGTTAGTACTGTGAGGTATTAGTGTCAGGAGGTGAGTACTGTGAGGTATTAGTGTCAGGAGGTGAGTACTGTGAGGTATTAGTGTCAGGAGGTAGGTACTGTGAGGTATTAGTGTCAGGAGGTGAGTACTGTGAGGTATTAGTGTCAGGAGGTGAGTACTGTGAGGTATTAGTGTCAGGAGGTGAGTACTATGAGGTATTAGTGTCAGGAGGTGAGTACTGTGAGGTATTAGTGTCAGGAGGTGAGTACTGTGAGGTATTAGTGTCAGGAGGTGGGTACTGTGAGGTATTAGTGTCAGGAGGTGAGTACTGTGAGGTATTAGTGTCAGGAGGTGGGTACTGTGAGGTATTAGTGTCAGGAGGTGAGTACTGTGAGGTATTAGTGTCAGAAGGTGGGTACTGTGAGGTATTAGTGTCAGGAGGTGAGTACTGTGACGTATTAGTGTCAGGAGGTGGGTACTGTGAGGTATTAGTGTCAGGAGGTGGGTACTGTGAGGTATTAGTGTCAGGAGGTAGGTACTGTGAGGTATTAGTGTCAGGAGGTGGGTACTGTGAGGTATTAGTGTCAGGAGGTGAGTACTGTTAGGTATTAGTGTCAGGAGGTAGGTACTGTGAGGTATTAGTGTCAGGAGGTGGGTACTGTGAGGTATTAGTGTCAGGAGGTGAGTACTGTGAGGTATTAGTGTCAGGAGGTGAGTACTGTGAGGTATTAGTGTCAGGAGGTGAGTACTGTGAGGTATTAGTGTCAGGAGGTGGGTACTGTGAGGTATTAGTGTCAGGAGGTAGTTACTGTGAGGTATTAGTGTCAGGAGGTTAGTACTGTGAGGTATTAGTGTCAGGAGGTGGGTACTGTGAGGTATTAGTGTCAGGAGGTGAGTACTGTGAGGTATTAGTGTCATGAGGTGAGTACTGTGAGGTATTAGTGTCAGGAGGTGGGTACTGTGAGGTATTAGTGTCAGGAGGTGGGTACTGTGAGGTATTAGTGTCAGGAGGTGGGTACTGTGAGGTATTAGTGTCAGGAGGTGAGTACTGTGAGGTATTAGTGTCAGGAGGTGGGTACTGTGAGGTATTAGTGTCAGGAAGTGGGTACTGTGAGGTATTAGTGTCAGGAGGTGAGTACTGTGAGGTATTAGTGTCAGGAGGTGAGTACTGTGAGGTATTAGTGTCAGGAGGTGAGTACTGTGAGGTATTAGTGTCAGGAGGTGAGTACTGTGAGGTATTAGTGTCAGGAGGTGAGTACTGTGAGGTATTAGTGTCAGGAGGTGAGTACTGTGAGGTATTAGTGTCAGGAGGTGAGTACTGTGAGGTATTAGTGTCAGGAGGTGAGTACTGTGAGGTATTAGTGTCAGGAGGTGGGTACTGTGAGGTATTAGTGTCAGGAGGTGGGTACTGTGAGGTATTAGTGTCAGGAGGTGGGTACTGTGAGGTATTAGTGTCAGGAGGTTAGTACTGTGAGGTATTAGTGTCAGGAGGTGGGTACTGTGAGGTATTAGTGTCAGGAGGTGGGTACTGTGAGGTATTAGTGTCAGGAGGTGAGTACTGTGAGATATTAGTGTCAGGAGGTGGGTACTGTGAGGTATTAGTGTCAGGAGGTGAGTACTGTGAGGTATTAGTGTCAGGAGGTGAGTACTGTGAGGTATTAGTGTCAGGAGGTGGGTACTGTGAGGTATTAGTGTCAGGAGGTGAGTACTGTGAGGTATTAGTGTCAGGAGGTGGGTACTGTGAGGTATTAGTGTCAGGAGGTGGGTACTGTGAGGTATTAGTGTCAGGAGGTGAGTACTGTGAGGTATTAGTGTCAGGAGGTGAGTACTGTGAGGTATTAGTGTCTGGAGGTGGGTACTGTGAGGTATTAGTGTCAGGAGGTGAGTACTGTGAGGTATTAGTGTCAGGAGGTGGGTACTGTGAGGTATTAGTGTCAGGAGGAGGGTACTGTGAGGTATTAGTGTCAGGAGGTGAGTACTGTGAGGTATTAGTGTCAGGAGGAGGGTACTGTGAGGTATTAGTGTCAGGAGGTGAGTACTGTGAGGTATTAGTGTCAGGAGGTGGGTACTGTGAGGTATTAGTGTCAGGAGGTGAGTACTGTGAGGTATTAGTGTCAGGAGGTGAGTACTGTGAGGTATTAGTGTCAGGAGGTGGGTACTGTGAGGTATTAGTGTCAGGAGGTGAGTACTGTGAGGTATTAGTGTCAGGAGGTGGGTACTGTGAGGTATTAGTGTCAGGAGGAGGGTACTGTGAGTTATTAGTGTCAGGAGGTGAGTACTGTGAGGTATTAGTGTCAGGAGGAGGGTACTGTGAGGTATTAGTGTCAGGAGGTGAGTACTGTGAGGTATTAGTGTCAGGATGTGGGTACTGTGAGGTATTAGTGTCAGGAGGTGAGTACTGTGAGGTATTAGTGTCAGGAGGTGAGTACTGTGAGGTATTAGTGTCAGGAGGTAGGTACTGTGACGTATTAGTGTCAGGAGGTGGGTACTTTGAGGTATTAGTGTCAGGAGGTAGGTACTGTGAGGTATTAGTGTCAGGAGGTAGGTACTGTGAGGTATTAGTGTCAGGAGGTGGGTACTGTGAGGTATTAGTGTCAGGAGGTAGGTGCTGTGAGGTATTAGTGTCAGGAGGTGAGTACTGTGAGGTATTAGTGTCAGGAGGTGGGTACTGTGAGGTATTAGTGTCAGGAGGTAGGTACTGTGAGGTATTAGTGTCAGGAGGTAGGTACTGTGAGGTATTAGTGTCAGGAGGTAGGTACTGTGAGGTATTAGTGTCAGGAGGTGGGTACTGTGAGGTATTAGTGTCAGGAGGTGGGTACTGTGAGGTATTAGTGTCAGGAGGTTAGTACTGTGAGGTATTAGTGTCAGGAGGTTAGTACTGTGAGGTATTAGTGTCAGGAGGTGAGTACTGTGAGGTATTAGTGTCAGGAGGTAGGTACTGTGACGTATTAGTGTCAGGAGGTAGGTACTGTGACGTATTAGTGTCAGGAGGTAGGTACTGTGACGTATTAGTGTCAGGAGGTGAGTACTGTGAGGTATTAGTGTCAGGTGACTACTGTGAGGTATTAGTGTCAGGTGACTACTGTGAGGTATTAGTGTCAGGAGGTGGGTACTGTGAGGTATTAGTGTCAGGAGGTGGGTACTGTGAGGTATTAGTGTCAGGAGGTTAGTACTGTGAGGTATTAGTGTCAGGAGGTGAGTACTGTGAGGTATTAGTGTCAGGAGGTGAGTACTGTGAGGTATTAGTGTCAGGAGGTGGGTACTGTGAGGTATTAGTGTCAGGAGGTGGGTACTGTGAGGTATTAGTGTCAGGAGGTGAGTACTGTGAGGTATTAGTGTCAGGAGGTGAGTACTGTGAGGTATTAGTGTCAGGAGGTGAGTACTGTGAGGTATTAGTGTCAGGAGGTGAGTACTGTGAGGTATTAGTGTCAGGAGGTGAGTACTGTGAGGTATTAGTGTCAGGAGGTGAGTACTGTGAGGTATTAGTGTCAGGAGGTGGGTACTGTGAGGTATTAGTGTCAGGAGGTGGGTACTGTGAGGTATTAGTGTCAGGAGGTGGGTACTGTGAGGTATTAGTGTCAGGAGGTGAGTACTGTGAGGTATTAGTGTCAGGAGGTGGGTACTGTGAGGTATTAGTGTCAGGAGGTGGGTACTGTGAGGTATTAGTGTCAGGAGGTGGGTACTGTGAGGTATTAGTGTCAGGAGGTGGGTACTGTGAGGTATTAGTGTCAGGAGGTGGGTACTGTGAGGTATTAGTGTCAGGAGGTGGGTACTGTGAGGTATTAGTGTCAGGAGGTGGGTACTGTGAGGTATTAGTGTCAGGAGGTGGGTACTGTGAGGTATTAGTGTCAGGAGGTGGGTACTGTGAGGTATTAGTGTCAGGAGGTGGGTACTGTGAGGTATTAGTGTCAGGAGGTGGGTACTGTGAGGTATTAGTGTCAGGAGGTGGGTACTGTGAGGTATTAGTGTCAGGAGGTGGGTACTGTGAGGTATTAGTGTCAGGAGGTGGGTACTGTGAGGTATTAGTGTCAGGAGGTGGGTACTGTGAGGTATTAGTGTCAGGAGGTGGGTACTGTGAGGTATTAGTGTCAGGAGGTGGGTACTGTGAGGTATTAGTGTCAGGAGGTGAGTACTGTGAGGTATTAGTGTCAGGAGGTGAGTACTGTGAGGTATTAGTGTCAGGAGGTGAGTACTGTGAGGTATTAGTGTCAGGAGGTGGGTACTGTGAGGTACACAAAATACTTTTTTTATGCATATATCTACTTCCTAAGTGTTCATTTTCCTTGATGTTAGTTCCTCTTTGTCTCACCTCTCTCGAATGGCTTGGTTTTGTCCAAATAGCCAAAGCTTTTCAATATCTAGTATGTCGTGAACATGTCTCCTCAGAGCTTCTTCTGCAATGTGTGGTTCAGCTTACGTTGCTTACCCTTTCAGTTTTATAACTTAAACTCAGCGACCAGCTTAGTTGCAGAGCTTTGTTGTCTCAGTCTTTGTGTATGTACGAAAGTATTTTCATTGATTCTTTCATGTGATTCTTGAATGCTATTCTTATATGTTGTAACCTTGCATGTTAAGGTATCTTCCCTATTTGTGCTCCGGGAAATAGGTTTAGTGAGATGTTCCCTCTATCACATGGAGTCTTCCTGACGCCATGTGATGCTGTCACAGCATCATGCCAGCAGCCTCTCCACTGCTACTCCCAGCATCAGTGTCTTACGCTTGTTAAACTCTTCTACTCACTTATAGACCAATGCTGCTATTCATTCACTGTTTTTTTTTTTTAAGTCTTCTCCCGAGCCTCTGTTCCTCATTAGGCAGACAACAGCGGTGATCTCATTAGTTTTACAATAAGAGTAACCATTCACATCTAGTTTGTTTACATGTAGGTTCACGTCTTTATTAAGAAGACGTACATAGGTTCAACGACTGGGCTGAACTAGCGTCTCTGTCACACTGTCTCTCAACCTTCTGTTTATCAAGTATAACATAAATTCAGTATTTAATAACATTTTTTTTTAAATAAGTGAAACATTAGAAAATTCAGAAAAATGTGCTAAAATGTTGACTGCAGTAGTCTCCCACATACACCCACCTGTTTTCCATTTTACATATTAAGTACGTCATCATTTGATAGATTTCAAGTGTGTTAGGTCGGCACAATTTGAAACCGTGTCTGTCTTATTGAAATCCGCCCTTTCCATGTATTCTATATTTGTCGAGGACATTAATCTGCAGTTTTTAACGTATTTATTTCATAATGTCTGCATCTAACTTAAAGCTTCAACTTTTCCCTTCACTGTTCATGTCTAGGTCTTCCTCAGTCTTATCGTCTTTATATCCACCTAACCTAAGCCTTTATTTTGTCAATCTGACCTACATTATCCCTCACGATGATACTGTAGAGTAATTACAGTTGTTTCTCTGTTCTATCGTCTGTTCTATCATTCTATCACACTGCTCTGTTCTATCATTCTATCACACTGCCTCTCTGTTCTATCATTTGTTCTATCATTCTATCACACTGCGTCTCTGTTCTATCATTTGCTCTATCATTCTATCACACTGCGTCTCTGTTCTATCGTCTGTTCTATCATTCTATCACACTGCTCTGTTCTATCATTTGTTCTATCATTCTATCACACTGCGTCTCTGTTCTATCATCTGTAATATTCACGCTGCATGTCTGTTCTATATCACTGGTCTGCATCTTGGGCAGCTGATTGTAAATATCTAAATCATTTTGCTTTATCACATAAGGATTTTGAATGAAATACAAATTAATGATAATAAAAAATATGAATTTTTAATAAATTGTTAATTTATTAAAATTAGGCAAGTAATCATGGAAAAGTACATCTTGTTAGTTTTAAGAACATATTAATTTCAAATCAACATGAATCAAATCAAATGATTTGATTAATAAAATATGCCCCTAATGGTTAGTCTACATATTGAATCAAAGGAAGGAGGACCGCTTTGATTTTCGCTTGTGCTGTGCATCGAGACCATTACGTTTCAATGACCGGCAGTAATCCGCCATCATGCTGACATTCCATTTGCCCTGGTATCGAGTTTCCATGGTGCAAATATCCTGATGGAACCGCTCTCCTTGTTCCTCACTGTAGTCCCCACAATTGTTGGGAAAATAATCAACATGTGAGTGCAAAAATCGCATCTTCACACTCATTCTAGACCCAAGTTGTTGGAAACTTGAAATCAGGTCTTGGATCATTTTTCTCATATTCGGGGGAGCGCTTGTTTCCCAGGAAGTTGTGGACAATCTGCTTGAATGAAAACCAGACATTCACCTCTACACCTGCAAATGCTTCATCAAAATACTTGTCCTTCATCAATTCCCGAATCTGAGGGCCAACAAAGATTCCTGCCTTTGGCTTGCCTTCACTTATACGAGGAAACTCTGACTCCAGGTACTTGAAAGCAGTTCCATTCTTGTTCAAGGCCTTCACAAAATTTTTCATAAGCCCTAATTTGATGTGGAGTGGTGGCAGCAGAATTTTCTTGGGCCCAACTAGTGGCACAGTTTTCACGTTGTGATTTCTGGGTAAGAAGCTGTTTCTTGGTGGCCAGTCTTTTTGTTCATAGTGCTGGCTGTCTGCCCTTGTATCCCAAATACACAGAAAACAGGGATACTTGGTGTATCCTCCTTGAAGACCTAGTAGGAGAGCACTCACTTTTAAATCACCACAAATGAGAAAATTGTGATTCTGGTACTTGATTGCAGATATTAGTGTCTTCATATTTGCGTAAGTTTCTGACATTTGGACACTATGGTCAACTGGCACAGCTGCAGCTGTGTTGCCATTGTAGAGAAGTACAACCTTTAAACTTCTTTTAGAAGAATCAATGAAGAGTCTCCATTCATCTGCTTTGTATGACATCCTCATGTGTTCAATAAGGCCAGAAATATTTGAACAGAAAACTGAAGATTTCTCTTTGTCAAAGAACTGAGCGATGACGGTACCAAGCGAATGTTGTTCCAGGAGCTAGAAACTTGTGTTCCTTCAGTCTAGAGCCAAGTAACTGTGCACTTTCTTTTGGAAGGTTAAAGTCTCTCACCAAGTCATTGAGCTCAACTTGGTTGAAGGGTTTGTGATCGTCATTTGTTGGTGGTTCATAATTTACTTCCATCTCCTTAGAATCACTGGTATCAGACTAACGAAATTTGCCATGTCTCAGGTGGCACAGGTACAGGAATATCTTCAGTGTGGAACAGGCCTTATTGCTGAAGGAATATTTGGGTATATTATGCGATCTTTAGTCTTCTTGTTGAATCCAGCTACTTTAGTCATACAACAGTAGCAGTCATCATGGTGGTTCATCTGCTCCCGCCATACCATTGGTACTCCAAAGGTCATACATTTAAGTTTTCCAACTGACCACATTTGCAGCTTACTGATGCAACTCTTGCAAGCTTTGTGTGGTGCAAATGTTTGTCCTGGTCTCCAAGTTTGCAGCCAAAATAAGCAAAGTAGCAGCGCTTCAATAAAGGGGTAATGTTGCTCCGGGAATCTGAAGGGGAGAAGTGCCTGCAAATATAGCAAAATATGTCTGGTGAATTTATGCAGCCTCTAGACATATTAATAATCTGAAATAAAGAAAAATATATTAGATTTAACATTTAAGTCAATATAAGGTAAGCATTTTAATTGGTAATATACCACTTTCTCATTTACTTGTGTTATACGAAAAGATAAAAGTAACGTTTCTGTATAACGTGACAACCTGATGTGATAGAGATGAGTAAAAAACACAGTGAATCAATATTTTCCATATATATATATACCGAAAAGGATACCATAGAGTCAATAAAAAAAATCACTCAAACCAGTGTTATTGGCGTTATACTCACACTGTGTCTCTGTTCTATCGTCTGTTATACTCACGCTGTGTCTTTGTTCTATCATCTGTGTTATACTCACACTGCGTCCCTGCTTGCAGCCTCCTCTTTATGTGCTTGCTAAGTTATGCTGCCTTACACTGGTTAAGTAATACATTTCTGTTTTTCATCTTCGTCTACATAATAGTCCAGGAGGAAACCAGTTGTTATTTACATTTTCTGATACACTGGAATGATTTAGCTTGTAATTTTGTTATAATGTTAGAGAACGAGGTACTCAACCGTTTGTTGTGGTACCATGCCACTGAACTTGGTATTTCACTGTATTCTACGTAGTAACTGACTCATATCATTAACATTTAGTGTCTCTGGACTTCATACCCACTAAGGTAGAATGCCAGAGCTGTTAGTTCCGCCTGAGGCCTAGTAATCACTCTCCCTAGTGTGTAGTTTAACATGTTAAATATCACATCACAACTTGTCTGGCAGCTACATCGCCTCATGATCACAGTTTCTCTTTCTTTTCGGCACCATTTAATTTACCAGTTAAGATCTGTTAGCCTACCTCAACTACCTTTAAAGATTCACCGTAACAAAGGTATGTACACTCCCCCCTCCCTATCTTTCCCTCTCTCCCAGAAAGCGATACACAGCATTTAATAATACCTGGGTACTTATTTAATATACTAGGTGAACATATTTACGAAAATATATCCAATCCCAGGATCGAGCACATACTTCGGTTGTGAGCCGAAAGCACTATCGTTAAGCCACGAGCCAACCTGAGTCTTTAAAGAATCGAACACACTACTTCTTAATCTTACGTCGACCAGTGTAAATGTTCACTAACTTCTACAATTGTAGGTTACTTAACGTTAAATCAATGTGTGGAATCCACGTCCATTACTCTCCTTAGTTCGTTCCAACTTATAATTGTTCTTGAACATACATACATACATACATACATATATACATACATACATACATACATACATACATACATACATATATGTCGTGCTCAATGGGTAAAACTTGTGATTGTGGCTTAAATAGCAACGCTCCTCTTACCGAATAAGGTAAGCGAAAATTTGTGTATGCAATAATTTCGCAAAAATCTTTCTGAACCTAACGGAAAAAAATATATTTTGCTGTGTTTATTTATTATTAAACTGTTTTAAACTTATTTAAAATATATTTAGTTGGATTAGGCTAAATTAAATTACATTTGTTATAATAAGGTTAGATAAGTTTTCTAAGGTTCTTTTGGTACAAAATTATTAATTTTTACATTAACATAAATGAAAAAATATATCTTTAAATGTATAAGAGAAAATTTTTGAAAAGACTTAATTTTAAATGAGTTCTTGCTAGTTGACCAGTTTTACATATTCGGCACGACATATATTATTATTTTCTTAACACATCGGCCTTCTCCCACCAAGGTATCAAGGCAGGGTGGCCCACCAAGGCAGGGTGGCCCGAAAAAGAAAAACTTTCACCATCATTCACTCCATCACTGTCTTGCCAGAAGGATGCTTTACACTACAGTTTTTAAACTGCAACATTAACACCCCTCCTTCAGAGTGCAGACACTGTACTTCCCATCTCCAGGACTCAGGTCCGACCTGCCTGTTTTCCTGACTCCATTCATAAGTGTTACCTTG
The DNA here is from genome assembly GCF_038502225.1 of Cherax quadricarinatus. Taxonomy (NCBI): domain Eukaryota; kingdom Metazoa; phylum Arthropoda; class Malacostraca; order Decapoda; family Parastacidae; genus Cherax; species Cherax quadricarinatus. The sequence goes on from NC_091297.1 coordinate 253,515, forward strand.
CTCACACTCCAACAGCACGTCAAGTCCTAAAATCCGTTTGTCTCCATTCGCTCCTATCTAACACGTTCACGCATTCTTCCTGGAAGTCAAAGCCACTTGCACACAAAAACCTCCTTTACCCCCTCCCTCCAACCTTTTCTAGGCCGACCCCTACCCCGCCTTCCCTCCACTACAGATTTATACACTCTCGAAGTGATTCTATTTCGTTCCATTCTCTCTACATGTCCGAACCACCTTAACAACCCTTCCTCAGCTCTCTGGATAATAGTTTAGGTAATCTCACACCTCCTCTTAATTTCCAAACTACGAATTCTCTGCATTATATTCACACCACACATTGCCCTCATACATGACATCTCCACTGCCTCCAGCCTTCTCCTCGCTGCAACATTCATCACCCATGCTTCACACCCATACAGGAGCGTTGGTAAAACTATACTCTCATACATTCCCCTCTTTGCCTCCAAGGACAAAGTTCTTTGTCTCCACAGACTCCTAAGTGCACCGCTCACCCTTTTCCGCTCATCAACTCTATGATTCACCTCATCTTTCATAGACCCATCCGCTGACACGTCCACTCCCAAATATCTGAATACATTCACCTTCTCCATACTCTCTCCCTCCAGTCTGATATCCAATCTTTCATCACCTAATCTTTTTATTATCCTCATAGCCTTACTCTTTCCTATATTCACTTTTAATTTTCTTTATATATATATATATATATATATATATATATATATATATATATATATATATATATATATTTATATATATATATATATATATATATATATATATATATATATATATATATATATATATATATATATATATATATATATATATATATATGTGTGTGTGTGTGTGTGTGTGTGTGTGTGTGTGTGTGTTTTCTCAACTCATTTGAGTCGTTGTAGTCTGTCTCACAACAGTCACGGTCTACATAGTTGATATGTAGTATATGGAATGATTTCTTCACTAATGTAAGGTTCAATGCCTTATGTATCTCCTGTCTTTCAACTCAGCCACCAGTTCAGTAGGTGAGCTCCTTTGTGTGGTTGGCGGGTGAGGGCGCCTCACTGGTGCTGTGTACTCGAGAATAAATGTAACATGAGTTAACATTTATTATTTAGGTCTCTTAAAACAGAACTTACGTTTCTAGTAGTTAACTGCTGTGCCAAGTTTTAAATTTATTAAAGTTCCGTGCAGCTGTCCTCCAATAGTTTCGTAAATAGCTGGGCATCATGCACACACACAGTCATGAATGACGCGACCGCACGAGTACTGAGATTGAGCTGTAAGAGACCCGTTTATCTCAGTTCTCTCGGATTTCTTATTACTGGAGAACTCTTTACGTCCAGGTGTTGGCATTTTTGTATCTTTTCTCCAATATCTGTCAGTATCACGTACCATTTTTACCATGTTTTACCCTTGTTGTGAGACAGTCGTCTTATGAGCAAATCATTAAAGGCTTCCTGGCAGCCCTGCTCTGTACTTCACTTTACGTCGTTTCGGTCTACGTCAAATTCGCCTTTACGCCCATTTTCTAGAATAAATTTCAGTTCATCGAACGTCATTACGCCCGACTTTACGTCACTCAGCTACGTCACCTACGTCACAATTTTTTTAAATGTGCTTATTATTCTTTAAAAAATGTGACTGAAATGTGTATTTAGTCTTATTTAAAGTTTAGCGATAGTTATATATCGCGAGTTACATATATATTCTTTCATTCAACACACCGGCCGTATCCCACCGAGGCGGGGTGGCCCAAAAGGAAAAACGAAAGTTTCTCCTTTTACATTTAGTAATATATACAGGAGAAGAGGTTACTAGCCCCTTGCTCCCGGCATTTTAGTTGCCTCTTACAACACGCATGGCTTACGGAGGAAGAATTCTGTTCCACTTCCCCATGGAGATAAGAGGAAATAAACAAGAATAAGAACTAGAAAGAAAATAGAAGAAAACCCAGAGGGGTGTGTATATATGTGCTTGTACATGTATGTGTAGTGTGACCTAAGTGTAAGTAGAAGTAGCAAGACGTACCTGAAATCTTGCATGTTCATGAGACAGAAAAAAGGACACCAGCAATCCTACCATCATGTAAAACAATTACAGGCTTTCGTTTTACACTCACTTGGCAGGACGGTAGTACCTCCCTGGGCGGTTGCTGTCTACCAACCTACTACCTATTTGTATATATATATATATGTATATATATATATGTATATATGTATATATATATATGTACATATGTATATATATATATGTATATGTATATATATATATAACTTGCCTTCCTCCCTCACCTTCTAAGAAGCCTGTGTTGATATGTGTTATGTACGTAATTAATGTCTATATTTCTTTGCAGTTGGCTTAATATATTTTACGTACGGCTGTTGCATATATCCCTGTGTATACAAGTTCGTCCGTGTATACCATTTTCTAGAGAGATTTACAACTAACCATTAATTGTAAATGAAAATTGGACAACATTTCGACCCGTCTTGGACTATCATCAACTCACGACGTAATAATAGGTCCATGACGGACCGAAACGTCGTGCAAGTTTCATTACCAATTTGTAGGTTAGTTGGGAACTGTTTCAGCAGCGGTATTGTGAGTTTTGTTTTTCTAGAGAGAGGTGTGTGTGGAGGGTGTGACAACTAAGGTGTGCTCCCCCCAGCAGGGCTATCACCTCATAGGAGACGAGACGAGAC
>NC_091297.1:261237-319257 GCF_038502225.1 Cherax quadricarinatus
CTGTGGTAAGTGTGGCAACGCACAGTAACACCTGTCACACCTGTGGTAAGTGTGGCAGCGTACAATAACACCTGTCACACCTGTGGTAAGTGTGGCAGCGTACAGTAACACCTCTCACACCTGTGGTAAGTGTGGTAGCGCACAGTAACACCTGTCACACCTGTGGTAAGTGTGGCAGCGTAGTGTAACACCTGTCACACCTGTGGTAAGTGTGGCAGCGTACAGTAACACCTGTCACACCTGTAGTAAGTGTGGTAGCGTATAATAACACCTGTCACACCTGTGGTAAGTGTGGCAGCGTACAGTAACACATGTCACACCTGTAGTAAGTGTGTTAGCGTATAATAACACCTGTCACACCTGTGGTAAGTGTGGCAGCGTACAGTAACACCTGTCACACCTGTGGTAAGTGTGGTAGCGTACAATAACACCTGTCACACCTGTAGTAAGTGTGGTAGCATACAGTAACACCTGCCACACCTGTGGTAAGTGTGGCAGCGTACAGTAACACCTGTCACACCTGTGGTAAGTGTGGAAGCGTACAGTAACACATGTCACACCTGTGGTAAGTGTGGCAGCGCACAGTAACACCTGTCACACCTGTGGTAAGTGTGGCAGCGTACAGTAACACCTGTCACACCTGTGGTAAGTGTGGCACCGTACAGTAACACCTGTCACACCTGTGGTAAGTGTGGCATCGCACAGTAACACCTGTCACACCTGTGGTAAGTGTGGCAGCTCACAGTAACACCTGTTACACCTGTGGTAAGTGTGGCAGCGTACAGTAACACCTGTCACACCTGTGGTAAGTGTGGCAGCGTACAGTAACACCTGTCACTCCTGTGGTAAGTGTGGCAGCGTGCAGTAACACCTGTCACACCTGTGGTAAGTGTGGTAGCGCACAGTAACACCTGTCACACCTGTGGTAAGTGTGGTAGCGCACAGTAACACCTGTCACACCTGTGGTAAGTGTGGCAGCGTGCAGTAACACCTGTCACATCTGTGGTAAGTGTGGTAGCGCACAGTAACACCTGTCACACCTGTGGTAAGTGTGGCAGCGCACAGTAACACCTGTCACACCTGTGGTAAGTGTGGTAGCGCACAGTAACACCTGTCACACCTGTGGTAAGTTTGGTAGCGCACATTAACACCTGTCACACCTGTGGGGGGGTGTGGCAGCTCAGTAACACCTGTCACCCCTGTGGTAAGTTTTCCCCCCCTTTGATAACACCCCCAACCTGTGGTAAGTGTGGCAGCGTCGAAACACCTTTTCACACCTGTGGTGGGGGTGGGTAGCGCACAGTAACACCTGTCACACCTGTGGGGGGGTGTGGCGTCAGTCCACCTGTCACCCTGGGGTTGGTGTGGCAGCGGAAAGGGAAACACCTGTCACCCTGTGGTGGGTGTGGCAGCGTCTTTCCCCTGTCACCTGTGGTGGGTTTTGGGGGTTTTAACACCTGTCACACCTGTGGGGGGGTGTGGCGCGTCAGTAACACCTGTCACACCTGTGGGTGTGGGGCGTATAATCACCTGTCCACCTGTGGGGGGGTGGGGCCCGCGTGCATTAACACATGTCACCCCTTAGTAAGTGTGGTGGCGTTAATAACACCTGTCAACCCTGTGGAAAGGGGTGTGGCAGCGTCCATTTAAACCTGTAACACCCTGTGTGGGTGTGGTGGGGGCCGGGAACACCTGTCACACCTGTATTAAGTGTGGTAGCTTTTAGTAACACCCTGCCACCCTGTTTAAGTTGGCGCGTGCAGTAACACCTTCCCCTTTTAAATAGTTAAAGGTACAAACCCCCTCACACCTGTGGTAAGTGTGTGCCGCCCCAAACACCTGTCACCCCTTGGGGTAGGTGGGCGTACATAACACCTGTCCACCTGTGGTAAGTGTGGCCCGTTTTTAAATTTGTCACCCTGTGGAAAATTGTGGCATCCCGGAAACACCTTCACCCTGTGGTAAGGGGGCCTCATAAGTGTGGTAGCGTACAGTAACACCGTCACACAGTAACACCTGTCACACCTGTGGTAAGTGTGGTAGCGTACAGTAACACAGTAACACCTGTTACACCTGTGGTAAGTGTGGCAGCGTACAGTAACACCTGTCACACCTGTGGTAAGTGTGGTAGTCACTCCTGTGGTAAGTGTGGCAGCGTGCAGTAACACCTGTCACACCTGTGGTAAGTGTGGTAGCGCACAGTAACACCTGTCACACCTGTGGTAAGTGTGGTAGTGCACAGTAACACCTGTCACACCTGTGGTAAGTGTGGCAGCGTGCAGTAACACCTGTCACACCTGTGGTAAGTGTGGTAGCGCACAGTAACACCTGTCACACCTGTGGTAAGTGTGGCAGCGCACAGTAACACCTGTCACACCTGTGGTAAGTGTGGTAGCGCACAGTAACACCTGTCACACCTGTGGTAAGTGTGGCAGCGCACAGTAACACCTGTCACACCTGTGGTAAGTGTGGTAGCGCACAGTAACACCTGTCACACCTGTGGTAAGTGTGGCAGCGCACAGTAACACCTGTCACACCTGTGGTAAGTGTGGTAGCGTACAGTAACACCTGTCACACCTGTGGTAAGTGTGGCAGCGTGCAGTAACACCTGTCACACCTGTGGTAAGTGTGGTAGCGCACAGTAACACCTGCCACACCTGTGGTAAGTGTGGTATCGCACAGTAACATCTGTCACACCTGTGGTAAGTGTGGCAGCGCACAGTAACACCTGTCACACCTGTGGTAAGTGTGGTAGCGTACAGTAACACCTGTCACACCTGTGGTATGTGTGGTAGCGCACAGTAACACCTGTCACACCTGTGGTAAGTGTGGCAGCGCACAGTAACACCTGTCACACCTGTGGTAAGTGTGGTAGCGCACAGTAACACCTGTCACACCTGTGGTAAGTGTGGTAGCGCACAGTAACACCTGTCACACCTGTGGTAAGTGTGGTAACGCACAGTAACACCTGTCACACCTGTGGTAAGTGTGGTAGCGTGCAGTAACACCTGTCACACCTGTGGTATGTGTGGTAGCGCACAGTAACACCTGTCACACCTGTAGTAAGTGTGGCAGCGCACAGTAACACCTGTCACACCTGTGGTAAGTGTGGTAGCGCACAGTAACACCTGTCACACCTGTGGTAAGTGTGGTAGCGCACAGTAACACCTGTCACACCTGTGGTAAGTGTGGTAACGCACAGTAACACCTGTCACACCTGTGGTAAGTGTGGTAGCGTGCAGTAACACCTGTCACACCTGTGGTAAGTGTGGTAACGCACAGTAACACCTGTCACACCTGTGGTAAGTGTGGTAGCGTGCAGTAACACCTGTCACACCTGTGGTAAGTGTGGTAGCGCACAGTAACACCTGTCACACCTGTGGTAAGTGTGGTAGCGCACAGTAACACCTGTCACACCTGTGGTAAGTGTGGCAGCGCACAGTAACACCTGTCACACCTGTGGTAAGTGTGGTAGCGCACAGTAACACGTCACACATGTGGTAAGTGTGGCAGCGCACAGTAACACCTGTCACACCTGTGGTAAGTGTGGTAGCGTACAGTAACACCTGTCACACCTGTGGTAAGTGTGGCAGCGTGCAGTAACACCTGTCACACCTGTGGTAAGTGTGGTAGCGCACAGTAACACCTGCCACACCTGTGGTAAGTGTGGTAGCGCACAGTAACATCTGTCACACCTGTGGTAAGTGTGGCAGCGCACAGTAACACCTGTCACACCTGTGGTAAGTGTGGTAGCGTACAGTAACACCTGTCACACCTGTGGTAAGTGTGGTAGCGCACAGTAACACGTCACACCTGTGGTAAGTGTGGCAGCGCACAGTAACACCTGTCACACCTGTGGTAAGTGTGGTAGCGCACAGTAACACCTGTCACACCTGTGGTAAGTGTGGTAGCGCACAGTAACACCTGTCACACCTGTGGTAAGTGTGGTAACGCACAGTAACACGTCACACCTGTGGTAAGTGTGGTAGAGTACAGTAACACCTGTCACACCTGTGGTAAGTGTGGTATCGTACAGTAACACCTGTCACACCTGTGGTAAGTGTGGTATCGTACAGTAACACCTGTCACACCTGTGGTAAGTGTGGCAGCGTACAGTAACACCTGTCACACCTGTGGTAAGTGTGGCAGCGCACAGTAACACCTGTCACACCTGTGGTAAGTGTGGTAGCGTACAGTAACACCTGTCACACCTGTGGTAAGTGTGGTATCGTACAGTAACACCTGTCACACCTGTGGTAAGTGTGGCAGCGTACAGTAACACCTGTCACACCTGTGGTAAGTGTGGCAGCGCACAGTAACACCTGTCACACCTGTGGTAAAAGCCAGAGAACGTGTTTGGTAATAAAAATATTATCGTATCTAAGAGAATCAATACAATATTGACGTCCGGGAACCTGGTCCTGAAAATTCATTTCGTTACCCCTGGCGGTGACTTAAAGAACTACTGGAAACTGTGCACCTTTTTAATTAGCGAAACTTCTAAAATAATCTAGAAATGTGGATAAACATGAATTAATATTATTATTATCTCCTCGGGGTAATATTAGGTACACTTAATTTGGGTGTATAAATTCGTTTGTAATAATTACTTTTCTGATTATTAATTTTTGAAGGTGATTCAGGTTACCTGACAATTTCCAAGGATTATTATATAGAGTTCTACGTTCATGATATATCTCACCTTTCATAGGAATGTATACACTAAGGGGGTGTATGTCTCTCAGAGACATACACACGTCTATGTCTCTCAGAGACATACACACGTCTATGTCTCTCAGAGACATACACACGTCTATGTCTCTCAGAGACATACACACGTCTATGTCTCTCAGAGACATACACACGTCTATGTCTCTCAGAGACATACACACGTCTATGTCTCTCAGAGACATACACACGTCTATGTCTCTCAGAGACATACACACGTCTATGTCTCTCAGAGACATACACACGTCTATGTCTCTCAGAGACATACACACGTCTATGTCTCTCAGAGACATACACACGTCTATGTCTCTCAGAGAATATATGCAGAGGGTTTATGTCAACTCTTATTTTAGGGATTAATGTATTTTTGTCTGGTGGTGACCAGGTAACGTGCAGCCTCAGTGACCTTAGGGTAGTCGATAGGCTTTAAACCGAATTAACTGATCATTACTAAGTATGAACATTAAGACTGATGTACGACAGTCCATTAACTTCAGAGAAAATGTATTTGAGGTGGTCAGTCCCATGGTCTGGAACGAAATATTTAAAGACCATGGAACTGAATACTCCTCCAGACTGAGGGACTGACCGCCTTAAATACTTTTTATCTCTATGTATTTGACTGAAGAAGCCTACTGTGTAGGCGAAACGTTTCATCAATGAAGATACCCAACTGTTGCACATGTGTTTTAATCTTCAACTAGTCAGTATTTTATACTATTTTCAACATTACTGATTATACTCCATCAGTTGTCTGCTCCACAGTGTACTGCACCGGTCCACCAGTTATACCACATGCCCGTCACGACGGCCTGGAAGCCAGAACCAGGTTTGAGGTCAATCATACTCTCAAATATACGTGTTACGAGGGGTATACCACGAGAGGGTTCGATGTGGCTAAATGCTTCTTGTACAACAACACCATGCAGTGGTTCGGCCCAGAGATAGAGTGTGTGCGTAAGTATACTTGCTTGTACACACACACACACACATACACACACACATACACACACACACACACATACACACACACACACACACACACACACACACACACACTCACACACACACACACACACACACACACACACACAGATTGAATCCTCATTGACTACTATTGACTCTTCTTATTAACGTAAGATGTTCAGTAACATTAGATGAGATAAAGTCCTGAGACAAATATTTGTCTCAGGACATATATGTGTGTGTGTGTGTGTGTGTGTGTGTGTGTGTGTGTGTGTGTGTGTGTGTGTGTGTGTGTGTGTGTGTGTGTGTGTGTGTGTGTATGTATGTAAATATGTATGTATATTCCAGACATTTTAAGATGTGTAATGTGTTGAGGTAAAGTCAAGATTCACGTACACAGCAACTAACATCAACACTGCACCACCAGCTAAGGAGTGTGGAGATCCTGGAGAAATCCTCAACGGCTTCAAGGAAGGAAACTGTTATTCCTTCTCATGTCGCATCGTCTACCACTGTCGTCCAGGGTTCCAGATGGAGGGTCACAGGAACTACTACTGTCAACATGATGGCTCCTGGAACCCCAGAGATCTTCCCACTTGTAAACGTAAGGCAACTTCAAAGTAGGTTTAACACAGCCTCAAAGTAGGTTTAACACAGCCTCAAAGTAAGTTTAACACAGCCTCAAAGTAGGTTAAACACAGCCTCAAAGTAAGTTTAACACTGCCTCAAAGTAAGTTTAACACAGTCTCAAAGTAGGTTTAACACAGCCTCAAAGTAGGTTTAACACAGCCTCAAAGTAAGTTTAACACAGCCTCAAAGTAGGTTTAACACAGCCTCAAAGTAGGTTTAACACAGCCTCAAAGTAAGTTTAACACAGCCTCAAAGTAGGTTTAACACAGCCTCAAAGTAGGTTTAACACAACCTCAAAGTAGGTTTAACACAGCCTCAAAGTAGTTTAAGACAAGCTCAAAGTAGGTTTAAGACAAATTACGGAACTACGCTAAAGGAACATTTACATATTCATCCACACATTCGTGACCTTTGCACTGTTCCTGAAATTTTTTATGACCTCTCGGGATATGCAAGAACCTTAAATTAATAAAAAATTGCATCAGTAAAAGTTACAACATCGCCATTACGAAGTTTCATGGTATCAGAAAAATTGTGGGGGACTGAAATCACGGCGGACTTGTTTTAAAATAAAGTTTAGCCGAATACATAATTAACATTAAGTGTGTCCGTGTTGCAGCCATCCAGTGCAACATACCTGACAACCCAGACAACGGGAAAGCCACTTTCAACTCAGTCTTCTACAACGCCGTGGTGTCCTACGACTGCAACTACGGCTACATGATCGTAGGTGCCTCCACCCGTCGCTGTGGCCCTGATACTGAGTGGAGTGGAACTGTGCCACACTGTAAAGGTAAGTCTTAAACTCTGATTCCTGTCACTTCTGTATACACGAAAAGTAGCGACTTTAGTATACACTCGTGTGGCAGTTTTCTTGATTATATATTAATGGATGCACTGAGAAACAACAAATCACAAGCAATAAAGTGTACAAGTGCATTAAAGTGCAATATAGAGCATAACATTAAGCACATATATATATAACTACATTTGGACGATTAAAGATTACATTATTCCATTTTAATCTCATATATTCTCCATTTGATAACACTAACATGTCAGCCATTTATTTTTTACTAAGAATATGGAATAAGGGGAAGACTTAAGTATCCATATTGTGTATCCTGATCCTCGGTACAGAGGCTGGAGACTTGAGTAAAGAATACCAAGAGTAACACGCATTTACGAACACCTCTCACATTCCTGAGTGATTCATTATTCTTTCCCTTTATGTAGCTCACGTAAGTCCAAGGATGGTACCCACTATAATGAAAATACTATTTAAAATATATCTCATCCTGACATTGTAATACTGTGTTGTCTTACTGCTCTGTTACCTTGGTTCTTCAAGAATTAGTGGGGGTCCTATAATTGTGTTACTTTTGAAGAATGTGCAGTGTAGGCGGCGTATAACAGAATTACGATGGAATGATGAGAGATGTGATGGAAGTTGTATCTTTGGAAGGATATCTTTGGTAAGCTAGACAGGCTAATAACTCCGCCTCGCCAGAGATTGACTGTGGTTCACCTGGCGACCTCTACAATGGTTGGCTCGAGGGTTCTCGCAGTAACTTCGGTGCGGTTATCAAGTTTCGCTGCAACGACAATATGAAATACGAGGGTTACCATGACCGCCGCACTGAGTGTCAGAAGAACGGCACCTGGTCGCATCCTCTTCCTAAGTGCCTAGGTGCGTAAGTGCTGCATCTTGTCTCTTCAGTAAATGCCTATCAGATCACGGAACGGATGGGGATTGAACCCGTGGCAGGTGTGTCCTAAAACTCACAGGCCAGTGCGCTAACCGCCAGGCCGTGGGTTCGAGTCCTACCCGTTCCGTGAGTGGTTTGTAGTCGTGTTATTACGATTTCGTGAGTCATTAGTCACTACCTTTGTGTTCACAGTTAACCCACAGATTGGAAATGGAATTTTTAGTCGCAGCTCCTGGCCTAGTAACTTGATCATTGGCCAGGATGGGCAGAAACCTCACCCAGTTCCCGTGGCTTAGTTGTGAAGTGTCACAACAACGTTACTGTCCTATAGGAAGTATTTCTTCAGTCACAGAGTTGTCAGGAAGTGGAATAGTCTAGCAAGTGATGTAGTGGAGGCAGGAACCATACATAGCTTTAAGACGAGGTATGAAAAAACTCATGGAGCAGGGAGAAAGAGGACCTAGTAGCGTTCAGTGAAGAGGCGGGGCCAGGATCTGAGTCTGGATCCCTGTAACCACAATCAGGTAAGTACGGTCACCTGGGTCTCCACAGTTCCCTACGATGCACAACCTAACTAAAGTGAAATAATGAGACACAAAATCTAGAATTAATCTTCTTTAAGTTACTTTAAGAAGTTACGTTAGTGTGTGGAGACGATAACTTTAGAAATAAAAGGAAAAGGTTAAAATGCCAATAATTGTTTGTTAAGTTCATTCACTATCATAGGAGAAAAATTATGAGATAATGAGGAAAACTCACACTTCTAGCAACAACACACTCACAAAGTGAGTGTGTTGTTGATAGAAGTGTGTGTGTGTACTCACCTAATTGTGGTTGCGGGGGTTGAGACTCAGCTCCTGGCCCCGCCTCTTCACTGAGTGCTACTAGGTCCTATCTCTTCCTGCTCCATGAGCTTTATCATACCTCATCTTAAAGCTATGTATGGTTCCTGCCTCCACTACCTCACTTGCTAGGCTATTCTACTTCCTGATGACTCTATGACTGAAGAAATACTTCCTAACATCCCTTTGACTCATCTGAGTCTTCAACTTCCTAATGTGACCCCTTGTTTCTGTGTCACATCTCTGGAACATCCTGTCTCTGTCCACCTTATCTATTCCACGCAGTATTTTGTATGTCGTTATCATGTCTCCCCTAACCTTCCTGTCCTCCAGTGTCGTCAGGCCGATTTCCCTTAATCTTTCTTCGTAGGACATTCCCCTGAGCTCCGGAACTAGCCTTGTGTGTGTGTGTGTGTGTGTGTGTGTGTGTGTGTGTGTGTGTGTGTGTGTGTGTGTGTGTGTGTGTGTGTGTGTGTGTGTGACGTACTGGTATCTACAGTAACAAACATACAGTAGGTGTCGTGTAAAGGAGTACAAGATGGCAGGAGTGCCGCCAGGGGATCCTACCTCCCAAGGATCTTTAATACATTGCACTAATAAAATATTAAATATAATTCTCTTTATATTTTTTTTTATTTACTAGGTTAGTAAAGGCATCAACCAGTGTGCCAAGTGGAGCCTCTGAAGCAGTAATTTAAAAATATAATAAAAACATAGTCAGAATTAAGTCATACGTAAGTTGAAGGTTTAGTAAGTAAGTACTTATATTCAGGTATACACAAATAATTTTACACAGATAATCATACATAGCAGCATATGTGTAGAGAATCTTGGGTTATCCCAGGTTCTCTACACATATGCTGCTATGTATGATAATCTATGTAACTGTATTTCTGTATACCTGAATAAACTTAATTACTTATTAAGCCTTCAGCTTCCGTATGACTGAATTCTGACCATGTTTTTTATCGTATTTTTAAATTACTGCTTCAGAGGCTCCACTTGGCACACTGGTTGATGCCTTCACTAACCTAGTAAATAAAAATAAATTCCTGTTATTACTTCTGCATGATAACCTTAGTAAGTTAAAATTGCATTTCGTTCTGTGTAACTTTCTAGCAGACATTTTAAACAAAGTTATTTGGCTTATTATGATGTAACTTAATCCTCAAGTTGTTCCTGGTTAGGAGAGATATTCATCTGAAGACAAAAACTGCTTCTTCGTTAAAAAATCTGGTGATTTAATTGCAGTTTTGATCAATATTTGGGTAGGATTTTGCTTTCTGTGAGAAAATTGACATATCCGGTTTAATTATATTTCGAAACATGTGGAATCAGACTGGCTGGATACTCATCATGACACTAAAACAATGTTAAATTTCAACTTTTTTTACCTACACAACGTACATGTCACCTTATCCACTCAGCCATCGATCCTACAAAGATCACGCACCCAGCAGAGCTAGGTACCACGAGTGTTCTCGGATCACGAAAAAAACACCTAGCTCTGCTGGGTGCGTGATCTTTGTAGGATCAGTGGCTGAGTAGATAAGGTGACATGCATGTTGTGTCATTTCTTGAGGCGGGACAATGTGCCGTGGGATCGAACCCCGGCGTGCCGCAGTTTAGTAAGCTGGCTGGTGGTCAGGATGGTGGAGGGAGGTCATTAGTACTTAGAAACGTCTTGATGTTTCGAGGTTCGTTTTATCTATATAACTTTAACAGCAGCAGAATATTATACTAAGTTTGAAGATCAGAGAAATTCTTAAAACAGATTTACTGTTTATAACTTAACACAGTTATGGTCAAGGCTAGAGCTGGGAGAGACTTACATATGACATAATGCCATCCTTTATTGACAACGTTTCGCCCGTTGTCATTTGTGTGAACGAAATTTTGCATTTACGTTTTTTTTCTCCTTTCCCATCATGTTATTCTATACCATTTCTTTCCAGTATGATAAATCACGAAGAGGCATGATGACTTGACTGTCAGTTTACCCAGAAGTCAGTTAGTGACTGTCTGATCTCTGGTTATAACACTGCTGTCAGCAAACCCTGGAATGTCAGTTTACCCAGAAGTCAGTTAGTGACTGTCTGATCTCTGGTTATAACACTGCTGTCAGCAAACCCTGGAATGTCAGTAACGATCCTCCGTTAAACTAAATTTAAATAGGTAAAATCGGCTTACAATTGAGTATATACCTAAAGACGACAGCACTGTGTGTGATAGGTAATTAAAATTTCTCTCTGATTGTATTTGTTTCCTTGCGAGGGAGTCGCAACACGTTCGTAACAAGTAGCTTTCGTGCAGCGCCATGTATCGTGCCGACGATTGACAACGGGCGCCTCAGCAACGAGACTCGTGCCGGGTTGCAAGTACCGCACGGCAGCGTTATCAGGGTGGTATGCAACGATTTCTACGAACCTACCTTCAAGTCCGTGCCTTCAACCTGCTACAACGGCACCTGGACCCACTACCCGCACTGCCAGCCAGGTAAGCTGAGGTGTTGATTACCACGTAAGTTGAGGTGCTCCTTACCATCTAAATAGGTAAGCTTAGGTGCTCTTTACTATCATAACGAGGTTAGCAGAGTGTTCCCAACCATACAATCACTTTAGCAGAGTGTTCCCAACCATACAACCATGTTAGCAGAGTGTTCCCAACCATACAACCATGTTAGCAGAGTGTTCCCAACCATACAACCATGTTAGCAGAGTGTTCCCAACCATACAACCATGTTAGCAGAGTGTTCCCAACCATACAACCATGTTAGCAGAGTGTTCCCAACCATACAACCATGTTAGCAGAGTGTTCCCAACCATACAACCATGTTAGCAGAGTGTTCCCAACCATACAACCATGTTAGCAGAGTGTTCCCAACCATACAACCATGTTAGCAGAGTGTTCCCAACCTTACAACCATGTTAGCAGAGTGTTCCCAACCATACAACCATGTTAGCAGAGTGTTCCCAACCATACAACCATGTTAGCAGTGTTCCCAACCTTATAACCATGTTAGGAGAGTGTTCCCAACCATACAACCATGTTAGCAGAGTGTTCCCAACCATACAACCATGTTAGCAGAGTGTTCCCAACCATACAACCATGTTAGCAGAGTGTTCCCAACCATACAACCATGTTAGCAGAGTGTTCCCAACCTTACAACCATGTTAGCAGAGTGTTCCCAACCATACAACCATGTTAGCAGAGTGTTCCCAACCATACAACCATGTTAGCAGTGTTCCCAACCTTATAACCATGTTAGCAGAGTGTTCCCAACCATACAACCATGTTAGCAGAGTGTTCCCAACCATACAACCATGTTAGCAGAGTGTTCCCAACCTTACAACCATGTTAGCAGAGTGTTCCCAACCATACAACCATGTTAGCAGAGTGTTCCCAACCATACAACCATGTTAGCAGTGTTCCCAACCTTATAACCATGTTAGGAGAGTGTTCCCAACCATACAACCATGTTAGCAGAGTGTTCCCAACCATACAACCATGTTAGCAGAGTGTTCCCAACCATACAACCATGTTAGCAGAGTGTTCCCAACCATACAACCATGTTAGCAGAGTGTTCCCAACCTTACAACCATGTTAGCAGAGTGTTCCCAACCATACAACCATGTTAGCAGAGTGTTCCCAACCTTATAACCATGTTAGGAGAGTGTTCCCAACCATACAACCATGTTAGCAGAGTGTTCCCAACCATACAACCATGTTAGCAGAGTGTTCCCAACCTTACAACCATGTTAGCAGAGTGTTCCCAACCTTACAACCATGTTAGCAAAGTGTTCCCAACCTTACAACCATGTTAGCAAAGTGTTCCCAACCTTACAACCATGTTAGCAGAGTGTTCCCAACCATACAACCATGTTTCTTATGATATATCCTGGTGTTTATACACATATCTTTAAAAAAACATATATAATACGTTCCTGTATTTACTTACCAGCTCTGAATGAGGATCTGTGTAAGTTCCCCATCACTTTATTACTGAAGAGTGTTACTGTACCTCACTTGTACCTGCTGCAGCACGGTGCAAGAAGCTGCCAGATCGGCCGCGTCACGGGATGGTAATAGCACCTCGTACTGGTCATGGGATGAGGGCCAGGTACCGCTGTAAGGACGGGTACCGGCTCGTGGGCTCGCCCACTACTAAATGCCACTTCGGTAACTGGACAGGGAGGATGCCGTGGTGTAGGGTAGGTGAGTACCCCTCGGTTCCTGTGCTCACGAACATTTTTTGGTTCTGGGATTACAAGAGTCCATCTCGGCGTGCGTCGTTAAAGACGCAACCAACGTATATACATCCCTCGATGTGTATACTCTGTTCCGAGGCACATAGCATTTAACATATTAGGATATAAAAAATTCAAAACTTCAGTATGTATATACGATAGATAAGCATGAAAAAATATAATTACAAAATAAACTACATTATCCAAATTACGGTTAATGCATTCCTACATATGTTTTTCTGATTATTAATAAACTGAGCCCAGTGTTACTTTGAAGGCAAATTACCTTTCATTTACATAAAGACCGATTTATATAAGAATTTCTACAAGGAACAAGATGAGTGATGTTAAGATCCTGTCCACAGTGTACTGTCCGTTCCCCGGGTACCTGGAGGATGGCAGAGTCTTGCTGGTGGGCAACATGGGCATGTATATCTACCGTCCGTATGTCAAGAAGGTGAGTCCACCACTTATGTAAGTGGTAGGCTGAGTGGAATACTGTTACATTCCAGTGGTAGGCTGAGTGGAATACTGTTACATTCCAGTGGTAGGCTGAGTGGAATACTGTTACATTCCAGTGGTAGGCTGAGTGGAATACTGTTACATTCCAGTGGTAGGCTGAGTGGAATACTGTTACATTCCAGTGGTAGGCTGAGTGGAATACTGTTACATTCCAGTGGTAGGCTGAGTGGTATATTGTTACACTCCAGTGGTAGGCTGAGTGGTATATTGTTACACTCCAGTGGTAGGCTGAGTGGTATATTGTTACACTCCAGTGGTAGGCTGAGTGGTATATTGTTACACTCCAGTGGTAGACTGAGTGGTATATTGTTACACTCCAGTGGTAGGCTGAGTGGAATACTGTTACATTCCAGTGGTAGGCTGAGTGGAATACTGTTACATTCCAGTGGTAGGCTGAGTGGAATATTGTTACACTCCAGTGGTAGGCTGAGTGGAATACTGTTACATTCCAGTGGTAGGCTGAGTGGAATACTGTTACATTCCAGTGGTAGACTGAGTGAAACACAGTTACTCTGCCTAGTTAGAAATATAAAATCACAATTATTCTGTGTAAATTTAACTCTTCAGAAACTAAGGTCAAGTCACAAAATTACTTTAAGTCCACTCTAAAATATATTAATTTTAGCTCTGTTATTTCAATCACCTGTCACTTGTACTTAAAAACCACATTACTTATATTTTGAGATTACTGCCTAAGTAGTTAGTCCTCCATCCACATCTGACTCTCTGCCAGCCCTTTACTCCTCCTTATTTAGCCTTTATGCTAAAGATAGAACTTGCTACACTCTTGAGTCTTCACTACTAAACTATTGCACACACACTGGTGCAATGATGTCCTCGTCAGGAGGACTAACACCCTCCTCCCCCACCTTCACTAAACGTGGAGTTGACCAGCCTCTACCATGAATACACAAGCTACACTTGCTATCAAGGACATGTGTTTCTCAGTAATGTTAGTGTCTTGATGTACAGTGTGTGTGTGTGTGTGTGTGTGTGTGTGTGTGTGTGTGTATTATTTATAAGAGATATTGACTTCTTGTGTATGTTAGTGCATATGTGTTTGATTCAGCAACTGATAGAAGAGGTTAATCTATGTCAGTGAGATGTAGTGAAAAGTAGTGACTGCTGGTGATATTCTTTTCCATTTGAGTCCCTCAGGGAAGTTCCTAGATGCTGGGGAGGGGAGTTCTCCTCCCCTATCGTAGACCGAACCTCACCCCTGCGAGTGTACTGCTTCCCCTTGAATATAATAATTTCATTTGAAAGTCCTGAAGCTACATATTATTTTTTGTAACAAATGTAACGGAGTTTTAGCTCATCTCAGTGACTACTAACACTAGTGTAGGATACTAAGCGTCACTATTCCGTATTAAATCTTCATGACTGTTAATCTGTAGTGACTGCTTGTAGGCAGGTGAGTTTCTGCGCATTCTAGTGAGTGTTTTTTTATCGAGTGTTAACGCAAGCTTGTTGGCTCCAGCTGTGTAAGGTCAGTGATGTAACTACCACCGTGACAGCTGGCAAATGCTAGGTGGTATTTGTTACCGTGGCAGGAGGAGGAGGAGGAGGACTGATCTCTGCTCACCTCGTATCTTTCCTGCCATCATAGGTACGAAACGACCGGCGCATACGCTACGAGTGCAGCCGCGGGTTCTTCCTCTCAGAGGGACCACCTGGAGCCACCTGCGTGGGTGGCAGGTGGAGCCCGAGCAACCTGCCCAAGTAAGTGTGTTATATACGCCACCTGGTGAACACTTGTGACCGCTGAAGACCGGGACTAATGACGCACACCTCACAAGTACTGAAAAAGATACAGTTGAAGAGAGGAAGTTTATCACAACGTTTCGCCCATAGACAGACTGAGTTTATCTCAGTCTGTCTATGTAGGTAAATGTACTCAGATGCAACTAATGTGACATTTTATTGTGGCAATGGTAACGGCTTGACAAAACTCTTGGAGAGCGAAACGTTGCCACAGTAAAATGTTACATTAGTTGCCTCCGTCCATTTACGTAACATTTTGTCGGTAGTTCCATTACCAGAATAAGCCTATCCACGGGCGGAACGTCTGGCTAAACTTCCTCTCTCCAACTGTCATTTTCCACTAATACCGAAGAATGTCCCACCTGAACATCAAAATGGTACACAATACCGACAGGTTGGTAGGTAAGACACATGGGCAACAGTTAGTCATCTTTATTCCGAAACGTTTCGCCTACACAGTAGGCTTCTTCAGTCGAGTACAGGAAGTAGACAGGAGCAGTAGAGATGTGAAGAGGATGTAATCAGTCTATCACCCCTGATTTGAGGTTGGCAGTCCCTCGCCCTTATATACTGTCAACTTCCGACGATCGATACCATGCCTAACCCTTCTAGGGTAGGGTAGGTGCCTGAGCCCGAGCCTTTAGCTCATAAGACTATCATTCGAATTTGCCCCCTTGGGGAGGGGATGGCAGACTAGAGAGGCCTAGCTTATGGCTAGGCCTGGGGACAGTTGGTCCCAAAGATGAGGAGGTACTTGTGCCTCCTCCCATGGGAGACTTAGGTCTCAGACACTCCCTAAAGAGGGAGCCAAGGCCGGGCCACCACTTGGAAAAGGCCCGGGCCGGGAGAATACCGGCTAATCTTTAATAATAATAATAACCTTCCGACAGTATATAAGTCTCCACACTGTCACTTGATCTTCACAGTGTTTCAGACTATGGAACAGAACTCTTCTCCAGGCTGAGGGACTGACAACCTCAAATCAAGGGTGATGGATTGATTACATCGGTACTCGACTGAAGAGGCCTACTGTGTAGGCGAAACATAGGGCTAGGTACAGCTTGTATAGGGCTAGGTACAGCTTGTATAGGGCTAGGTACAGTTTGTATAGGGCTAGGTACAGCTTGTATAGGGCTAGGTACAGCTTGTATAGGGCTGTACAATAGGGCTAAAGACCTAGGTACTATACAGCTTGTATCTACAGCTTGTATAATACAGCTTGTATGCTGTACAGCTTGTATTGTACAGCTTGTATAGGGCTAGGTACAGCTTGTATAGGGCTAGGTACAGCTTGTATAGGTAGGAACAGCTTGTATAGGGCTAGGTACAAAGCTTGTATAGGGCTAGGTACAGCTTGTATAGGGCTAGGTACAGCTTGTATAGGGCTAGGTACAGCTTGTATAGGGCTAGGTACAGCTTGTATAGATACCTAACTGGCTAGGTACAGCTTGTATAGGGCTAGGTACAGCTTGTATAGGGCTAGGTACAGCTTGTATAGGGCTAGGTACAGCTTGTATAGGGCTAGGTACAGCTTGTATAGGGCTAGGTACAGCTTGTATAGGGCTAGGTACAGCTTGTATAGGGCTAGGTACAGCTTGTATAGGGCTAGGTACAGCTTGTATAGGGCTAGGTACAGCTTGTATAGTGCTAGGTACAGCTTGTATAGAGCTAAGTACATCTAGTATAGGGCTAGGTACAGCTTGTATAGGGCTAGGTACAGTTTGTATAGAGCTAGGTACAGCTTGTATAGGGCTAGGTACAGCTTGTATAGGGCTAGGTACAGCTTGTAGAGGGCTAGGTACAGCTTGCTAGGTACAGCTTGTATAGGGCTAGGTACAGCTTGTATAGGGCTAGGTACAGCTTGTATAGGGCTAGGTACAGCTTGTATAGGGCTAGGTACAGCTTGTATAGGGCTAGGTACAGCTTGTATAGGGCTAGGTACAGTTTGTATAGGGCTAGGTACAGATTGTATAGGGCTAGGTACAGAGTGTATAGGGCTAGGTACAGCTTGTACAGGGGTAGGTACAGCTTGTATAGGGCTAGGTACAGATTGTATAGGGCTAGGTACAGCTTGTATAGGGCTAGGTACAGCTTGTATAGGGCTAGGTACAGCTTGTATAGGGCTAGGTACAGCTTGTATAGGGCTAGGTACAGCTTGTATAGGGCTAGGTACAGCTTGTATAGGGCTAGGTACAGCTGCATAGGGCTAGGTACAGCTTGTACAGGGCTAGGTACAGCTTGTATAGGGCTAGGTACAGCTTGTATAGGGCTAGGTACAGCTTGTATAGGGCTAGGTACAGCTTGTATAGGGCTAGGTACAGCTTGTATAGGGCTAGGTACAGCTTGTATAGGGCTAGGTACAGTTTGTATAGGGCTAGGTACAGTTTGTATAGGGCTAGGTACAGCGTGTATAGGGCTAGGTACAGCTTGTATAGGGCTAGGTACAGCTTGTATAGGGCTAGGTACAGCTTGTATAGGGCTAGGTACAGTTTGTATAGGGCTAGGTACAGCTTGTATAGGGCTAGGTACAGCTTGTATAGGGCTAGGTACAGCTTGTATAGGGCTAGGTACAGCTTGTATAGGGCTAGGTACAGCTTGTATAGGGCTAGGTACAGCTTGTATAGGGCTAGGTACAGCTTGTATAGGGCTAGGTACAGCTTGTATAGAGCTAGGTACAGCTTATATAGGGCTAGGTACAGCGTGTATAGGGCTAGGTACAGCTTGTATAGGGCTAGGTACAGCTTGTATAGGGCTAGGTACAGCTTGTATAGGGCTAGGTACAGCTTGTATAGGGCTAGGCACAGTTTGTATAGGGCTAGGTACAGTTTGTATAGGGCTAGGTACAGCGTGTATAGGGCTAGGTACAGCTTGTACAGGGGTAGGTACAGTGCGTATATGGCTAGATACAGTTTGTATAGGGCTAGGTACAGTGTGTATAGGGTTAGGTACAGCTTGTGTAGGGCTAGGTACAGCTTGTATAGGGCTAGGTACAGTTTGTATATGGCTAGGTACAGCTTGTATAGGGCTAGGTACAGCTTGTAGAGGGGTAGGTACAGTTTGTATAGGGCTAGGTACAGCGTGTATAAGGCTAGGTACAGCTTGTATAAGGTATAGGGCTAGGTACAGCGTGTATAGGGCTGTATAAGGCTAGATATAGCTAGGTACAGCTTGTATAGGGCTAGGTACAGCTTGTATAGGGCTAGGTATAGCAGTTTGTATAGGGCTAGGTACATAAGGGTAGGTACAGTATATAGCCTTGTATAAGGCAGTTTGTATAGGGATATAGCCTGTATAAGGCTAGTTATAGCCTGTGTAAGGCTAGGTGTAGCCTGTATAAGGCTAGGTGTAGCCTGTATAAGGCTAGGTGCAGCCTGTATAAGGCTAGGTGTAGCCTGTATAAGGCTAGGTATATCCTGTATAAGGCTAGGTGTAGCCTGTATAAGGCTAGGTGTAGCCTGTATAAGGCTAGGTATAGCCTGTATAAGGCTAGGTGTAGCCTGTATAAGGCTAGGTATAGCCTGCATAAGGCTAGGTGTAGCCTGTATAAGGCTAGGTATAGCCTGTATAAGGCTAGGTGTAGCCTGTATAAGGCTAGGTGTAGCCTGTATAAGGCTAGGTATAGCCTGTATAAGGCTAGGTATAGCCTGTATAAGGCTAGGTGTAGCCTGTATAAGGCTAGGTGTAGCCTGTATAAGGCTAGGTATAGCCTGTATAAGGCTAGGTATAGCCTGTATAAGGCTAGGTGTAGCCTGTATAAAGCTAGGTATAGCCTGTATAAGGCTAGGTGTAGCCTGTATAAGGCTAGGTGTAGCCTGTATAAGGCTAGGTATAGCCTGTATAAGGCTAGGTATAGCCTGTATAAGGCTAGGTATAGCCTGTATAAGGCTAGGTGTAGCCTGTATAAGGCTAGGTGCAGCGTGTATAAGGCTAGGTGTAGCCTGTATAAGGCTAGGTATATCCTGTATAAGGCTAGGTGTAGCCTGTATAAGGCTAGGTGTAGCCTGTATAAGGCTAGGTGTAGCCTGTATAAGGCAAGGTGTAGCCTGTATAAGGCTAGGTATAGCCTGTATAAGGCTAGGTATAACCTGTATAAGGCTAGGTGTAGCCTGTATAAGGCTAGGTGTAGCCTGTATAAGGCTAGGTGTAGCCTGTATAAGGCTAGGTGTAGCCTGTATAAGGCTAGGTATAGCCTGTATAAGGGTTGGTGTAGCCTGTATAAGGCTAGGTATAGCCTGTATAAGGCTAGGTGTAGCTTGTATAAGGCTAGGTGTAGCCTGTATAAGGCTAATTGTAGCCTGTATAAGGCTAGGTGTAGCCTGTATAAGGCTAGCTATAGCCTGTATAAGGCTAGGTGTAGCCTGTATAAGGCTAGGTGTAACCTGTATAAGGCTAGGTGTAGCCTGTATAAGGCTAGGTGTAGCCTGTATAAGGCTAGGTGTAGCCTATATAAGGCTAGGTATAGCCTGTATAAGGCTAGGTGTAGCCTGTATGAGGCTAGGTATAGCCTGTATAAGGCTAGGTGTAGCCTGTATAAGGCTAGGTATAGCCTGTATAAGGCTAGGTGTAGCCTGTATAAGGCTAGGTATAGCCTGTATAAGGCTAGGTGTAGCCTGTATAAGGCTAGGTATAGCCTGTATAAGGCTAGGTGTAGCCTGTATAAGGCTAGGTGTAGCCTGTATAAGGCTAGGTGTAGCCTGTATAAGGCTAGGTATAGCCTGTATCAGGCTAAGTGTAGCCTGTATAAGGCTAGGTGTAGCCTGTATAAGGCTAGGTGTAGCCTGTATAAGGCTAGGTGTAGCCTGTATAAGGCTAGGTATAGCCTGTATAAGGCTAGGTGTAGCCTGTATAAGGCTAGGTATAGCCTGTATAAGGCTAGGTGTAGCCTGTATAAGGCTAGGTATAGCCTGTATAAGGCTAGGTGTAGCCTGTATAAGGCTAGGTGTAGCCTGTATAAGGCTAGGTGTAGTCTGTATAAGGCTAGGTATAGCCTGTATAAGGCTAGGTGTAGCCTGTATAAGGCTAGGTGTAGCCTGTATAAGGCTAGGAGTAGCCTGTATAAGGCTAGGTGTAGCCTGTATAAGGCTAGGTATAGCCTGTATAAGGCTAGGTGTAGCCTGTATAAGGCTAGGTATAGCTTGTATAAGGCTAGGTGTAGCCTGTATAAGGCTAGGTATAGCTTGTATAAGGCTAGGTGTAGCCTGTATAAGGCTAGGTATAGCTTGTATAAGGCTAGGTATAGCTTGTATAAGGCTAGGTGTAGCCTGTATAAGGCTAGGTATAGCCTGTATAAGACTAGGTGTAGCCTGTATAAGGCTAGGTGTAGCCTGTATAAGGCTAGGTATAGCCTGTATAAGGCTAGGTATAGCCTGTATAAGGCTAGGTGTAGCCTGTATAAGGCTAGGTATAGCCTGTATAAGGCTAGGTGTAGCCTGTATAAGGCTAGGTATAGCCTGTATAAGGCTAGGTATAGCCTGTATAAGGCTAGGTATAGCCTGTATAAGGCTAGGTGTAGCCTGTATAAGGCTAGGTATAGCCTGTATAAGGCTAGGTATAGCCTGTATACTCCTAGGTGTAGCCTGTATAAGGCTAGGTGCAGCCTGTATAAGGCTAGATGTAGCCTGTATAAGGCTAGGTATATCCTGTATAAGGCTAGGTGTAGCCTGTATAAGGCTAGGTGTAGCCCGTATAAGGCTAGGTGTAGCCTGTATAAGGCTAGGTGTAGCCTGTATAAGGCTAGGTGTAGCCTGTATAAGGCTAGGTGTAGCCTGTATAAGGCTAGGTATAGCCTGTATAAGGCTAGGTGTAGCCTGTATAAGGCTAGGTGTAGCCTGTATAAGGCTAGGTGTAGCCTGTATAAGGCTAGGTGTAGCCTGTATAAGGCTAGGTGTAGCCTGTATAAGGCTAGGTGTAGCCTGTATAAGGCTAGGTGTAGCCTGTATAAGGCTAGGTGTAGCCTGTATAAGGCTAGGTATAGCCTGTATAAGGCTAGGTGTAGCCTGTATAAGGCTAGGTATAGCTTATATAGAACTACAATACTGTGCGTATTAACTGGGACTGTGATGAAATTAGACATTTGTCAGGAAATCTTATGTTTATTTGAAAAATACACGGCAGTGATATGACAGATAATTAATTTAACAAGAAAAATATCTCCCCTTTGCTGTTATAAGCATTGCTACACACTGTTATATGATTTACCATTGTTGAACACACTTTGACAAGTTCTTCGTCGTGGTACCAGGTCCTAATAACAACAGCAATTTGCTTCTCCACTGTTGAACAGTCCTGTTTCACGATCCTGCGTTTCGTTATTACTCATTGATTCTCAATTGAATTGAGGCCAGGAGAGTTTCCAGGCTAGTTTAGAACGCTTACCTCTCTCCGAAGTATGTCAGCATTTTTCTGGAAGTGTGGTATGGAACAAGATCCTGCTGGAAAATGCCTTCTCCATCAGAAAAGTCTCTGTCTACAATGGGAAGGGAATGTGTTGCCAGGATTACCTTGTATTTGTCACTTTAGCAATAAAACTACCCCAAAACATCTCAGGTGGTTGTTTTAGTGCTTGTTGAATGTGTTCATTCCAAAGAAGTTCGTCTTTGCTCCGTCTTACTACCACTGACCTGTACCCATGTACTTCAAAATGCGTTTCATCTGAAAATATCACTTTTCTCCATTCATCTGTCGTCCATCCCTTATGATCGAGTGCCCACCTCAGCTGTTTTTTCTTCATAGCAGCTGTCAGTAATTGTTTAATTGTTTCTTTACTGGCTTTTTTACAATTCTGCCAGTTTCAAAGAGCCATCGTCAAACAGTTGAAGAATCAACATTTACACCAGCTGAAGCCAAATCTTTCTGTAGATCTTTGCTGGTTTTCTTGGGATCCTTCGTTTTCTTCTATATCTTCCTTGACGCAGCCCTTCACAGTCACCTGTGTCATCAACTGTCTTCAGAATCCGACCAACAGATAACTTTGCTAGGCTCAAATTTTCTGCGATCTGTCTGATACTCAAATCAGCATATTTTCTAAGAGCTACAATACTTTCACGCTTCCTAGGTGTAACATCCATCATGAATTTCAGCAGTAATCATGAATTGAAAGGGAGAATTTGCCGAAACCACATTTACTCTTGGAGCACGTTTGCTTTACAGAACAACAGCTGTTGTAGCACTGACAAGAGTTGCAGGGTAACACTATAGCTGGATGGTTGCCAGAAGTCGGTAGCAATCTAAAATGTATTATGAGATAATTACAAAATTTACTCCTGTCTCAATTAATTTGCACACTACTGTAGGTACTGCTTGTATATGACTAGGTATAGCTTGTATAAGGATAGTTGCAGCTTGTATAAAGCTAGGTACAACTTGTATAGAGCTAGGTACAGCTTGTATAGGGCTAAACACAGTTGTATAAAGCTAAGCACAGCTTGTATAGAGCTAGATACAGCTTGTATAGATCACTTGCATAGTGTGAGGCACAGCTTCGAACATATGTGTAACAGGATTTTCATTTGTACAGTACAGTACGGTTATTGTGCAATATACCACATTACATAGGTGATGTGATGAGATACGTGTTAGCGATCATAGTGAGTAGTATATCCACCGAACTCGTGGGTGGAGAGTACAGCAGCCACCATAAGTATCACATAACAATGTACAACCATTTTTAATGTTCTCCACCAGGTGCTCGCCAGAGCTTCACCCTCGGGTACAGTGGCTCAAGAAGAGGTCAGTCAACATCTCCGACTACCTGGAGTACCTCGGTGCCACACAGGAAGGGAAGAAGAGGGCCTCAGCACTGCCAGTATCTGAAGGTGGTGCCAGGGTGCCTCACCTGGCGTATTTAAGAGGGTCATTGAGACTGTGGACTAGAGTCGCGGCGTCTGGAGTCCAAAGTGACCAGTACGCAATCAAATACCGTGACGATACTCTTAAATTACCAACAACGCGATCGCCATTAAGTGCACAATACAGTTTGGTAAACGGATCAACTTTTCCCAGCCAAATACACATAAAGAGCAGAAAACGTTTTCAGACACGGGCTAATTTTAGTAAGAAAGGCAATGAGTGGGTCAGTGAGAACATATTAGACAGCCAAGAGAGCAGTTCTGGGGCACACATGGGAGAAAGTGCGCTCTTGTCAAGAGTTTTGAGAAATGTGAGAAGAGAAAATAAAGGCGAAGTTCACAAAAGAAGAAATAAATCGAAAAGGGGTAAAAAAGGTAGGATGTTGTGACATGGTAGAATACGAGAGAAAAAACAGATTGATGTTTGAGAGGTGAGGAAGGTAACTCTTTAAAACAATTTTGTTGTTTGTAATGTTCTCACGTGTCAGTGTAATCAAGGCAGCACTCGCTACTCGCATGTTCTCCGCATCCCTTGTTACTTGTAATCATTACTCGTCTTGGCCTGTAATAAGTTGCGTGTAATTAATTTTTTATTATGTGTTGTTCAAATTATCACAATAAAAAAACAACAATAAAAGATGACTTGTTATTGTATGATTTATACACTACTGACCTATGTTTAAACTGAATTATGTAATCCAAACATTGTAAAAACAGTTGTACACTGCAACACTGATATAGAGACCACGGTCTTCCTCGACACTGGAGGAAGCAGTTTCCAACTCTGGTTTGCGATAAAACTGTTCAAAAGAAGTTGAATGTTAAGGCAGCCTGGTTGATGACCACTTGCCGTAATACATTCCACAAAGTAATGCCTAGTTTAAGTAATCAGGTCACAAAGTCCATCGAGATGGTTGACAGCTTCAGAGAGTAATTCTGATATTGTGAGAATACACAATCTATGTTTTACGATGTTTATAAGCCAGTCTGAAGTACTTTATTAATCACTGTATTGTTAACACAATCCAGATGTAACGTAAAAATTTATGCAACAATCTTGTTGACAAGAGAATAATGTAATGAAAAATTAATAGAAGGAAAATCACCTGACCTTCACTTAGAATAACACAGCTTGAAATTTGGGTCAGTTTGTGTATTAAACTGACTGTAACTTGTTAATAGTATTATTGTATTTTTGTGGGTTTGTACGTATATGATGTCTGTGTGTGTGTGTGTGTGTGTGTAGTTTTATTTACTGAAGTCTAAGCTTAACTTCTATACTCTCCTCTCGATGACTCGTGAACTGTCACACTAAGTTCCTGGCTACATGAGTCCTATTGTTCTTACTTTCACGACACTATATGAAATGGATAAGTTGGTTCAAGTGAGGATTCCATGTTGTTTCTGCATTATATTGATGCTCTTATGTTTAGTAGAAGTACAAACACTCCTACGATCATTCGGCTGTCTTCCTCCTACGAGCTACTTTGTATTATGTTTTCCCTTAGGTCTTGTACTTGTCTGATGTGTGTAGCCTCTTCCCCCAGTCTGTATCCTCTCTTCTTTCTCTTTCCCCAGTTTTCACAACTTTGTGCTTTCTGGGGTGAAGTTCAATCGTCTCCTTTCCGACCAGTTCTACAGACTCTGTAGGTTTCATTAAACCCTTTCCTTATTTTCTCTCGTATTTTTCTCATTAGTTTTATATCATTTTAAGACACGGATACTTAAGACTATTTCATCACGCATGCCATTTATGTATAAATATGGGGACGACATCTGCCCTTCTGAAAATAGAAGCTTCTCTGTCTCCAACACCTGTGAGATATTTGTTACTTGTTCGCACTGCCTCTGCTCGTCTTGTCAGCAACTCTGGAGAAACATTGTTTCTGTTGTTCTCGACATATTCAAGTCACTAAGAAGTTCCTTGACTTCGTCCCTGTTGTGATGATGTTCACCTTATGCTTGTTTCATCCTTTTTCTCTTACTCTCCGGTACTCTTCTACTCCCTGGTACTCTCCTACTCTCCTACTCTCCGGTACTCTCCTACTCTCCGGTACTCCCCTACTCTCCTGTACTCTCCTACTCTCCGGTACTCTCCTACTCTCCTGTACTCTCCTACTCTCCGGTACTCTCCTACTCTCCGGTACTCTCCTACTCTCTGGTACTCTCCTACTCTCCTACTCTCCGGTACTCTCCTACTCTCCGGTACTCCCCTACTCTCCTGTACTCTCCTACTCTCCGGTACTCTCCTACTCTCCGGTACTCTCCTACTCTCTGGTACTCTCCTACTCTCCGGTACTCTCCTACTCTCCGGTCCTCTCCTACTCTCCGGTACTCTCCTTCTCTCCCGTACTCTCGTACTCTCAGGTACTCTCCTACTCTCCGGTACTCTCCTACTCTCCGGTACTCTCCTACTCTCCGGTACTCTCCTACTCTCCGGTACTCTCCTACTCTCCGGTACTCTCCTACTCTCCAGTACTCTCCTACTCTCCGGTACTCTCCTACTCTCCGGTACTCTCCTACTCTCCGGTACTCTCCTACTCTCCGGTACTCTCCTACTCTCCAGTACTCTCCTACTCTCCGGTACTCTCCTACTCTCCTATTCTCCGGTACTCTCCTATTCTCCGGTACTCTCCTACTCTCCGGTACTCTCCTATTCTCCAGTACTCTCCTACTCTCTGGTACTCTCCTACTCTCCGGTACTCTCCTACTCTCCGGTACTCTCCTATTCTCCGGTACTCTCCTACTCTCCGGTACTCTCCTACTCTCCAGTACTCTCCTACTCTCCGGTACTCTCCTACTCTCCTATTCTCCGGTACTCTCCTATTCTCCGGTACTCTCCTACTCTCCGGTACTCTCCTATTCTCCAGTACTCTCCTACTCTCTGGTACTCTCCTACTCTCCGGTACTCTCCTACTCTCCGGTACTCTCCTATTCTCCGGTACTCTCCTACTCTCCGGTACTCTCCTACTCTCCAGTACTCTCCTACTCTCCGGTACTCTCCTACTCTCCGGTACTCTCCTATTCTCCAGTACTCTCCTACTCTCTGGTACTCTCCTACTCTCCGGTACTCTCCTACTCTCTGGTACTCTCCTACTCTCCGGTACTCACCTACTCTCCTGTACTCACCTACTCTCCTGCACCCTCCTACTCTCAGGTACTCACCTACTCTCCTGTACTCACCTACTCCTTCAGTGAGTACCTACTTGAAACAATGATCTACACCTTCACAAACTTCCTTATGGCTCCTCACTGACGCTCTCCCTTCTTAAAATAAATAATATAGTGACACCTACAAGATGTGCAAGAACAAGACACTTCACGACATTTATTAAAAGAAACGTTTCGCCACAGTAGCGAAACGTCTTTTTCCTCTCCAGTCTTACAAATTTTCCGTTGCCTCTTTAATCTGATGTGTCTAGGTAGTAATTTCTCTCTCTCTCCTCTTCCATATTCCTCCCCTAAGTCAACCTTACTAGGTTGGGTGCATTGGATTAAGCCGGTAGGAGACTTGGACCTGCCTCGCATGGGCCAGTATGCCTGCTGCAGTGTTCCTTCGTTCTTATGTTCTTATATTCGTTTCTAGCTTTTGTCTCTACTGTCTTCTGCTCTCTACCATACCTTTCCCACACGCTAATAGTGCTTCTTAATTTCACCTGTTTACTTCTATGGTCGTACTGTGTGTGTGTCTGGAGAGAGAGAGAGCTCGGTAGCATAAATATTCGTACATATTTTCATTTTTATTTGTGTAGCTCCATAAATTTTACCAGAGCAGAGGGTGACGTACACTGTCGCCGGCAGCCCCGCGCTGCGAGGAGCTGGGCGGGGAACCCTACCTGAAGGTGATGTTACTTCGACCAGGCCGGGACGCCAACTATACCTACTCAGCGGGAGCCAGAGTGAGGGTGTCTTGTCTTCACGGCCACGGCCTTAATATTGGTAACAAGACGGCCAAGTGCTCGCGTGGCAGGTGGAAACCCTTGAAGCCAGAGTGTATCTCACGTGAGTACCGTAAAGCCAGAGTGTATCTCACGTGTGTACCATAAAGCCAGAGTGTATCTCACGTGTGTACCATAAAGCCAGAGTGTATCTCACGTGTGTACCATAAAGCCAGAGTGTATCTCACGTGTGTACCATAAAGCCAGAGTGTATCTCACGTGTGCACCATAAAGCCAGAGTGTATCTCACGTGTGTACCAAAAAGCCAGAGTGTATCTCACGTGTGTACCATAAAGCCAGAGTGTATCTCACTTGTGTACCATAAAGCCAGAGTGTATCTCACGTGTGTACCATAAAGCCAGAGTGTATATCACGTGTGTACCATAAAGCCAGAGTGTATCTCACGTGTGTACCATAAAGCCAGAGTGTATCTCACGTGTGTACCATAAAGCCAGAGTGTATCTCACGTGTGTACCATAAAGCCAGAGTGTATCTCACGTGAGTACCGTAAAGCCAGAGTGTATCTCACGTGTGTACCATAAAGCCAGAGTGTATCTCACGTGTGTACCATAAAGCCAGAGTGTATCTCACGTGTGTACCATAAAGCCAGAGTGTATCTCACGTGTGTACCATAAAGCCAGAGTGTATCTCACGTGAGTACCGTAAAGCCAGAGTGTATCTCACGTGTGTACCATAAAGCCAGAGTGTATCTCACGTGTGTACCATAAAGCCAGAGTGTATCTCACGTGAGTACCACAACTCTCACACCTCAGCATTCACTCTCCTCGCCACCAAACTTTCCACACATAGAAACACACTTATGACGACGTTTCGGTCCGACTTGGACCAGATAATGGTCCAAATCGGACCGAAAAGTCGTTATAAGTTTCTCCTTTGTGGAGGTTATTTATTCACTTCTCCAGTCACTGTATTCTGCCTTTATATTCTTTCTAACTTTCCACTTCTGACTACCAAACTTCTCCGATCTGTCTCCAGTACGAACATTGTTCTTCCCTTCACGACTTAACCTCTTCTACTGAAAGTCATTCACGTAGCCTCTAAAATGACAGAGTTTACTTGTTATTTCTAGTCTTAGACTGGTATTTAATGGATTGAGCAGATAATAAATCAAAGATTTATATTAAATATTGCCCGCTGATGCATTAATGAAATTTAATCAACATAAAAAGAACGCAAGGATACAGTAAGCACTTATAATACGTAAGGCAGATTATTATTATTATTATTATTATTATTATTATTATTATTATTATTATAGCTATGATTTTAAGCTCTAAATTCATAAGAGTCTTGGATCGTTACACGTAAGTCAGAGAAGTGTGGCTATCACTAGTTTATACACGTATTTACGTGTTTCTGATCTGTTTTTTTTCCTTCCGTGTGTGTTAAACCCGTCTGTCCCGGTGTTGTGGATCACTGCATGCTGCCCATCGTATGCTACTGCTATCCCAGTGCCGTGCTCAGTGCCGGAAGCTCCTCATGGTCAGTATACATTCAATGGCGCTGAGGTACCAGAACGAGCCACTATTGGGCACGCAGAGGTGGTGAAATTTCTGTGCCACCCTGGTTACACTGTGTTGGGGTCTGATACACTGCGCTGTTGGTACGGTGAATGGACTGTCACCGGCTCCAGCCCACAGTGCCAGCCAGGTGAGCTTACATCCCTACTATACCACTTTCTTGCTCCTGGTGTGACAGCTCTCGTGCTATAAATCCCTCTTCCTACATGCTGGACACTGCTGGCATTATGACCTCTGTCCTCGTAACTGCTAATTCTTCTCTGTTGGTCGGGCAGCGGCCAACATACCGAACTTTCCAAACAACAACAATAATATAAGTCCCTCTAACTACTTGCTGGTTCTTCCTTCCTAATAAAATACCTCGTGATGCGTTCTATTTCTGCACTTAACATAAATTTATGATGCCAGGGCAGTATCATCACTCAGTCCTTTTATGTACTAGTTCAGTTGGTATGTAGAACGATTATAACCATTACCGGTAACCACCGGCAGGTGGTGAATTATTATTATAATTATTAATTATTATTATTATTATTATTATTATTATTATTATTATTATTATTATTATTATTATTATTATTATTATTATTATTATCAAAAGTAAACGCTAAACTATCTTGGTTATACAGCGGTGAGACAGGTGGTGAGACAGGTGGTGAGACAGGTGGTGAGACAGGTGGTGAGACAGGTGGTGAACAAGACAATAGCAGCAGTGAAGACCTTTACTGTCACAACATTTCAGTCACGAGTGCTTTTTCTTAAGAATCATATCAGTGTGGTCCCTGGCTTCCTAGCTTCTGAGTTTGTGGTGTATCATGTCTGATTTTCATTGGTAGTTAACGATCACATGGTTATGGCCACACCATAAGGAGGTACATATTATTAAGAGGAACTACAACCAACACAGCATACCCTATTACACACAAAATAAGTGTTTACCACTGAGGAAGTACGTAACTTAACGAGGGCCACTATATCATGCAGGATTTGCTTGGGTAATGTGATCGAATTAACATCGGGAAGGCAAGTAAAAGTTTGCTTATTCCCCTACACGAGCAGAAATGCGTCTGTAGCATGTATAGCACCAGTAATACATGTGTACAACACCATGACTCCCACTCACACCTAATGGAATGGGACAAGACCAATTTACTCTTCCATGAGACCGATAAAGTTAAGCGGAAATGCCTAAAATGATCTAAAATGAAACTTACAAACACCACCAGACAAAATGGGGTGTTAACATTTGCAATCCCTGTAGCTGACGTTATAGAACAGGAAACCTCAGGTGGACCCATTGATCACATGCAGTACCTCGCTTAAACCTGAGACACCTGGTACCTGCACCTGAGTTTAACACCCTGAGGGACTATTTAAGTTGCTGCATATCATATTAGTTATGTACTTGAAAAAGTGTACTTACGTGTTTGGAACGTTGTACCAACAAAAACCTTCACTGCTACTATTGTATTTAACACCACCAAATCCTCTTGCTGACTAGTTCTGCTGTTGCAGTGCCATCAAGGTGAGTTATATCCTAATACTTGTTAGTTATACTGCTGCAGATTTTTTCTTTGACAAAT
The DNA here is from genome assembly GCF_038502225.1 of Cherax quadricarinatus. Taxonomy (NCBI): domain Eukaryota; kingdom Metazoa; phylum Arthropoda; class Malacostraca; order Decapoda; family Parastacidae; genus Cherax; species Cherax quadricarinatus. The sequence continues at coordinate 291,555 of NC_091297.1, forward strand.
AAACTAACACAGTAAAGTCAGTCTAGTGCCTCCTCTCCCTCGTTATACTAGCCATCTCTCCCAAATCCATTGTATATCCCGTCGTGTCTTCTCATTCCCAGGTGATCTTACACCACGTATTTTTCCAGCTTCTCAACATGTCCTAGTCTACCGAGCCAGTTCTCTGCCCCGAGTTTCTCTCCCACTATATTTTACCACACTTTAATTGTTCTTCATGTCCTCAGATTCATGCACTCTTCCCGAAGTGGAGCATGGGACATACACGGGTGGACAAAGGAAAGGGGGAAGCAGCGTAGAGCACGGAAGCACAGTAGAGTACACATGTGAGGAAGGTTGGTTGGTCAACGTAGCTGAGGTGAGGTGTGTGCTAGGACACCTGCAACCTGACCCACCCACATGTGTCACCCCAGCCCAGGCTACACACGCCGCCCATAACTTACCATCTCAACACAGACACACTCTCACACGTGAGTAACCTGTTTGCATGACAACATGATAAGATAATACTAACGGTAGAATATCAGTGACAATAGTAATAGCAAGAGAGGTACTATAGTAGATGTGAGAAGTTAAGTACAGTCAGATAAGGACCCTCATCCTCAGAGAAAAGAATAAACTTGCTTCAGGGAAAACTCAAGGTTCTCCCTGAAGCTGTTTGAGAATTTTCTCCTGCCACTCCCTATATTTAATGAATATTTTATTTAAAGACAAAATACATTGACAAAACATTCATAAAAATAAAATAGAAAGTAAAACAACATAGATAACAACTCAGAGCTACATCTCGAATACTTCGTCCAGCTCCCCTGCGGTGGGCCGCGTGCCCAGAATGCTGCAGGCATTTCCTCTCTGGATCACAACACTGAGTCTCTGAAAGAGGAAGCTTGTCGCCCTGTGGTCCATGGTTTCTATGATGAGCTTTTCACCCAGCTCTTTGAGGAACTTTAGAGCACACTTGCTCTATGCTCTAAGGGTCTCCGACCCTATTGGGATGAAGTTATAGCAAGGGGGAAGGTCTTAATATTTGCGGATCTTCTGGGTCTCCCTGTGGCTGGCAGCTCCACCCCCCTTCCACTACGGAGTATGGCAAGTAGGTATCTGCCAATGTGGCAGCACAGGTGTAGTCCCAGACAATCTGCTTTCCATCCTTCCAGGGTAGCATAGTGGCTCCATCAGGACGCTTTTGACTTCCGTCAGACTTCTGCACTTGGGGTTCCCGTTGAGCTGGGTAACGGGCTGTGGCGAGGCTTCTCTTTATGATGTCATTGACCTCCTCATGTCTGGCATATTTCCCTTCTACTGTGTGACACACGAGACCATGAAGTCCGAATTGATCAGCTGTCGCCCTGCCGCAAATATACCTATGTTCGGTGAGGATGGGGCGGCTAGGCGAAGAGCAACACCAATCCGAATGGCCTGTGGGTCGAGACGGGTGCCCAGGGAGGAATTAGGAACAGCTAACAGGAAATCTCCTGAGTGTGGTGCCTTCACTACCAGGAGATGAGCTTTGCCCTTTCCTGAAGCGTTGTTGAGCATTGTGTTGGCAATTTTTTCCATGATCGGTTTGTCCCAGTGGGACTGTTTGTGCTCTTTGGGAGGAGCTGGTCTACTGGAGGAGTCTGTAAGGGTGTCACACCGAATCGCTGCTTCAGTATACCTGGGGTCTTGAGCTCCTACCACGTCTCTCAAGCGTTCGGGAACAACCTTCTTGACTAATGCACTGGAAGCCAAACACGAAGACAGAAAAGCAGGTAAAGCAACATGCGTTGCTTTACCTGCTTACCTTATACCTCCCAGTCCCACTGGGAGGATTGCCTGATCCCATTGCTGATCCTCTAGTGACAGGTTCACTGCCTTCTTAAAGGTTGATCTTAGGTGTGCATCATATTCGTCGAGTGTTGGGTTGTCAAAAGAGGGTGCACACCTCAGGAAGTAAGTGAGTCTTGGCATAGTAAGACACCTTGTGAGGAGATACAGAGCATCGTGGACATCAAGATCGCTTATTCTCTCCTCCATTCTCATTAGGTCATTCAATTTGTTCCTGAGGACAGTGTCGATGGCCTGGTGACCCAGCGGTGCTCCCAAGAGGGTACTGTTGGACGAAGTGGTAGTAGAGACTTCTGGGAGGATTCTTAACACAGCATTGATTATTTCCTGGTTCGCTGTGATGATTTCACACTTGGAAAGATTGAGGATGAGTCCCAAGTCTTCTCCCTGTGTTTTCACCAGTTGTAGGTCCTCTAACAGGGACTCTTCAGTACCTGCCAGAGTGCCATCATCCAGGTACCAGATGCTGAGCTCGCTGCATAAGCTGGAAGCTAGTTCTCTTAATGCCAAGCAGAAGAGAAGTGGAACGAGTGGGTCACCCTGCTGAACACCCTCTGATGAGAGAATTTCATATTCTCCGAACAAAAGAATTGAGGGTTTGCTGTAGCCAGCTGAAATGAAGGGAAAAAGACTGGGGAACCGATCCCGAACAGCTGGCAAGACAGCATCTCTCCTCACCATATTAAAGGCATTTCTAAAATCAAGTTTGACTACGGCCTTGTCTTCTGGTATGTCACTGTGTATGTCTCCCGTTTAGCAAACGAAGGATCGAACCTCCACTTCACCTCCACTCAATGACACACGGTTACAGCACTTCGCACAAAGAAGAAAAAGAATTATGTAGAGGTAATTACTTTTTTAAGTGATAGTAGAAGGACACATTTATATGCGAAACACATTAGTAATATCCGTTTTAGACCAGATTAACACCTCTCTCCTTCATCTGATGTAATCATCACGACGTGTAGCGAGTCATAGAAACACTGCATAACCACAAGATTTTATTGTATATGTTACGTCAGTAGACATAAAGTCAGCAACACCTCACAGCAGCAAGAAAGGAAACACTGGTGGAGGTTGGTGCAGCCAACACTAGTGTGCGGAACATGAATATATGAGACAAATATATGCACAAATAGAATTCTAATTTACGACATAATGTAATTGTGTGTTTAAAAACCACTTACGATAATGTAATACAAGTTTGTCCTTCTGTGGCCTTACTGGCCACGTTTCTGTCGGCAATCCTCGTCATGTGTTAGAGATGTTCAGCCTGTTGTTTCGGCTTTGGAAGTTATTCAGCACTGATTCCTTTAACGTCAAGACAACATAACTATCAGTCCTTCATAACACTGTAATGCTATTAGAAATGTAATTGTTCTATGATGGTATACTCCAGGTATGACATTCATGCTTATCCCGGCAGTGTTTTCATTTGGAAAGAGCGACCTGACTTCAGGTGGTGATATCACAAGCATCGACATGGTCGCCAGTCTTCACAACTCCTGCAGTCCCCCAGCCCATGTTCGTGGCACCATCATATACAAGAACGGACAACCTCTTCACAGAAATGAGCACAGGTACAGTATAGTATAATGTTACAAACTGCGATATCTATAACACATACTCACCGTACCACACTGGTCCAACCTTATAGCATCCAGCTAACGCTACACGTTTGGTCCAAAGCAGCCAGCATTTAGGAAGGTGGCTTTGAGCTTTTCTTCTCACTCCCTGCATGCAGCAACCAACGAGAGATTTTTGCAATGTTTAGAAATCGCAGAACAGAATGCTGGCTGCTTTGGAGTAACATCTGGGGTTAGCTGGACACCAAAGTATTGGACCAGTGTGGTACGATGAGCCGAGTATTGCGTACCTTGTTTCAAGGTTCGCAGGTTCGAATCTCCTTTGGCTTGAAATTAGTGTTTATATATATATATATATATATATATATATATATATATATATATATATATATATATATATATATATATATATATATATATATATATATATATCAATAACAACACTGCGACTAGCCGAGGATTCGAACCCATTTCGTTTTGGCCCGCTTCATGGTGAGCGAAAATCCCCATGACGCTCTAGCCCACGGGACCACGCAATCCAACAAAAAACAAGAACACAGCAGAGCTATGTGTTTTATCTTGGTCCGGTTAAGTTAGGTTAGGCCTTTTGTGTGTGTGTGTGTGTGTGTGTGTGTGTGTGTGTGTGTGTGTACATTTGAGGGCACATGCGTACTTGAATGCATGCATAAGTGCGTGCGTGCATGCTGGTGAGTAACTAATCATGGCTGCCACTTAGGTTTCCAGATGGTACAGAAGTGACTTTTAACTGCATCACCAACACCATCGGAGAGAAGACCACCTGGATGATCCTTTGTAAGGAGGGGTCGTGGGTGGGGCAGCGAGTACCCTCACCTTGCTCTAACGACGATGTCAGTGAGGATCTTCCAATAGGTAACAATTCCTGCATATGGAGGAACAACCAAGATAATCTTGTCACCTTTCACAACGACAGGGAAGTAACAGACATGATGGAATTCCCACCAGGCACTGAGCTGGTGAGTATCACGCAAAACTCACCCCTACTGTTTTTCCATGTTCTTGTTCTGTATGATACGTGAGGACTTTGACGTTGATACTCTCGTCAATATACTGACATTGGTTTGTGTCCTGGCAGGTATCTCGTTGTATAGACATAGGCAAATACGCTATGGCTGGAGCTTCCCACCGTCGCTGTCTTAATGGCTACTGGAGCAGCGCCGCTCCTCTCTGTTTTGCTCTCAACAGAGAACATGACTTTGCCTGTACGTTTTTCCCCGGCACTATACGATACCTTATGATTCATGTATTATTATCATTATCATTATTATTATTATTATTATTATTATTATTATTATTATTATTATTTTTTTTTTTTTTTTTTTTTTTTTAACAAGTCGGCCGTCTCCCACCGAGGCAGAGTGACCCAAAAAGAAAGAAAATACCCAAAAAGAAAATACTTTCATCATCATTCAACACTTTCACCTCACTCACACACAATCACTGTTTTTGCAGAGGTGCTCAGAACACAACAGTTTAGAAGCATATATGTATAAAAAAATGCACAATATATCTCCCCAAACTGCCAATATCCCGAACCCGTCCTTTAGAGTGCAGGCAACATTGTACTTCCCATTTCTAGGACTCAAGTCCGGCTATATGAAATAACCGGTTTCCCTGAATCCCATCACTAAATATTACCCTGCTCACACTCCAACAGCTCGTCAGGTCCCAAATACCATTCGTCTCCATTCACTCCTATCTAACACGCTCACGCACGCTTGCTGGAACTCTAAGCCCCTCACCCACAAAACCTCCTTTACCCCAAGCCAATGATGATCCTTTTCAAATCAGTTGTTCTCTCTAGGCTGGAATACTGCTGTACATTAACATCTCCATTCAAAGCAGGTGAAATCGCAGATCTAGAGAGTGTACAGAGATCCTTTACTGCACGTATAAGTTCTGTCAAGCACCTTAACTACTGGGAACGCTTGGAAGCACTTGACTTGTACTCGTTGGAACGCAAGAGGGAGAGATATATCATAATCTACACTTGGAAAATCTTGGAAGGAATGGTCCCAAATCTGCACACAGAAATCACTCCCTACGAAAGTAAAAGACTGGGCAGGCGATGCAAAATGCCCCCAATTAAAAGTAGGGGCGCCATTGGTACACTAAGGGAAAACACCATAAGTGTCCGGGGCCCAAGACTGTTCAACAGCCTCTCATCAAGCCTTAGGGGAATTGCCAATAAGCCCCTGGCTGCCTTCAAGAGAGAGCTGGACAGATACCTAAAATCAGTGCCGGATCAGCCGGGCTGTGGCTCGTACGTTGGACTGCATGCGGCCAGCAGTAACAGCCTGGTTGATCAGGCCCTGATCCACCGGGAGGCCTGGTCATGGACCGGTCCGCGGGGGCGTTGATCCCCGGAATAATCTCCAGGTAACCCCCTCCCTCCAACCTTTTCGAGGACGACCCCTACCCCGCCTTCCTTCCCCTACAGATTTATACGCTCTCCATGTCATTCTACTTTGATCCATTCTCCCTAAATGACCAAACCACCTCAACAAACCCTCTTCAGCCCTCTGACTAATGCTTTTATTAACTCCACACCGTCTCCTAATTTCCACACTCCGAATTTTCTGCATAATATTTACACCACAAATTGCCCTTAGACAGGACATCTCCACTGCCTCCAACCGCCTCCTCGCTGCAACATTTACAACCCAAGCTTCACACCCATATAAGAGTGTTGGTACTACTATACTTTCATACATTCCCTTCTTTGCCTCCAAAGATAACATTTTTTGCCTCCACATATACCTCAACGCACCACTCACCTTTTTTCCTGCATCAATTCTAAGATCAACCTCATCCTTCATAAATCCATCCACTGACACGTCAACTCCCAAATATCTGAAAACATTCACTTCTTCCATACTCCTCCTCCCCAATTTGATATCCAATTTTTCTTTATCTAAATCATTTGATACTCTCATCACCTTACTCTTTTCTATGTTCACTTTCAACTTTCTACCTTTACACACATTCTCAAACTCATCCACTAACCTTTGCAATTTTTCTTTAGAATCTCCCATAAGCACAGTATCATCAGCAAAAAGTAACTGTGTCAACTCCCAGTTTGTATTTGATTCACCATAATGTAATCCCACCCCTCTCCCGAACACCCTAGTATTTACTTCTTTTACAACCCCATCTATAAATATATTAAACAACCATGGTGACATTACACATCCCTGTCTAAGACCTACTTTTACCGGGAAGTATTCTCCCTCTCTTCTACATACCCTAACCTGAGCCTCACTATCCTCATAAAAACTCTTTACAGCATTTAGTAACTTACCACCTATTCCATATACTTGCAACATCTGCCACGCTAGAGTGGATAGGGGAGCAACCCCTATCCACTCTAGTATATGCCTTTTCTAAATCCATAAATGCAATAAAAACTTCCCTACCTTTATATAAAGGGACTATACATGATCTCCGCCAATCCCTAGGTACATTCCCCTCTTTCATACATTTATTAAACAAAAGTACCAACCACTCCAACACACTGCTTTTAACATTTCTGTCAAGATCCCGTCAGTTCCAGCTGCTTTACCCCCTTTCATTCTACGTAATGCCTCACGCACCTCCCCCACACCCACATCCTGTTCTCCTTCACTCCTAAAAGATGTTATACCTCCCTGGCCAGTGCATGAAATTACTGCCTCCCTTTCTTCATCGACATTTAAAAGTTCCTCAAAATATTCCCACCATCTACCCAAAACCTCAATCTCCCCATCTACTAACTCCCCTACTCTGTTATTATTATTATTATTATTATTATTATTATTATTATTATTATTATTATTATTATTATTATTATTATTATTATTATTATAATATCTCCAGACCCACGTCAGGAGATATAATATTTTCCCTATCAAACATAATGTTACCAATAACACTACTCCTCAGACACTTGACTCAAATATTATCTAACAAGGGCCTGCCCTGCTACCTTTGTTTGAACATTATCTAACAAGGGCCTGCCCTGCTACCTTTGTTTGAACATTATCTAACAAGGGCCTGCCCTGCTACCTTTGTTTGAACATTAGTCTACTAATCACGGTTTTATAATAACATTTAATAATTAAACAAAAGCATATTTGAAGTTCAGGTCAAATTATAGCGAGTTTAAGATCTTTTAATTAATTCCCTTTGATTTTTTGTTAAATATACCTAATGTATTTTCCCGGTATTGATGTGGTGTGTGTGTGTGTGTGTGTGTGTGTGTGTGTGTGTGTGTGTGTGTGTGTGTCGGTCTTCTTCTTGATTCGCCGGTATGGCGGGACTTACTACGGTTCAGTGGATCGCCCTCCCACCATTCTCTTCCGCCACAAGAATGGACCCATCGCCCAGACCAACGACGGTCGTCTGCTGGTGTATCCTGGTACTGAGCTCTACCTGGAGTGCCTCTGGATGAGGCGCTATGGCACCCCACGCTGGAATGTCTCGCACTCACACGCGTAAGTCTGTACCTTCAATCAAAACCACTTGAATACCTGTAATAGAGAGTAAAGTAAACTCTCAGAGTAAATACCTGAGAGAATAAGACACATGCCGAAGCATATCGCCTGCGCAGGGACCTTCAATCAGTCGAGTACAGAGATTATTACAGTGACAGTTCTAGTTTGATTCGCCAGGGTAGTCCCGGCCCGGGTCTTGGCCGTGAGGTGACCCGGTGTATTACAGTACCGAAGATAGTAGAAGAGATGGAAAGGCTGAGAGATTGATCAACACAAATTACCTTTCAATTTCTACTGGATTCAATTGATGAAGCCTGCTACCCAGACGAGACGTTTCGCCACTCACTATACCTCAGTGTTACACATGTGTCTTATTCATCGACATGTCTTTACTGTATACCAACAAGACATACACACACACACACACACAAGGATCGAATGTTTCAGAGATGGGATACAGAAACAAGGGGACACAATTGGAAGCTGAAAACCCAGATGAGTCACAGGGATGTTAGAAAGTATTTCTTTAGTCTTAGAGTTGTCAGGAACTGGAATAATCTGGAGAGTGAAGTAGTGGAAGCAAGTTCCGTAAATAGCTTTAAGAAGAGGTATGACAAATATCATGGAGCAGGGAGAGAGTGAATTAGTATCGACCAGTGAAGAGGCGGGGTCAGGAGCTATGAATCGACCCCTGCAACTACATATAGATAAGTACATATAGATGAGTACACACACACACACACACACACACACACACACACACACATGAAGAGAGCAACAGAGTAATGGTGGACACACTTGCTGAGGTGGCAAGAAGAGCTCACTCTAGCAGAGCAAAGTTGCTGGTTATGGGGGATTTCAACCACAGGGAGATTGACTGGGAAAACCTGGAGCCACATGGGAGTCCCGAAACATGGAGAGCCAGGATGTTGGACGTGGTGCTGGAAAACCTCATGCACCAAAATGTTATGGACACTACCAGAGTGAGAGGAGAGGATGAACCAGCAAGATTGGACCTTGTGTTCACCCTGGGCAGCTCAGACATTGAGAACATCAAGTATGAGAGTCCCCTAGGAGCTAGCGACCACGTGGTTCTGTGCTTTGAATACATAGTAGAGCTGCAAATGGAGAGAATAACAGGAGTTGAATGGGAAAAGCCTGGCTATAAAAGAGGGGACTACATAGGGTTGAAGAACTTCCTGCGGGAGGTCCAGTGGGACAGAGAACTGGCAGGAAAGCCAGTAAATGAAATGATGGAATATGTAACAACAAAATGCAAGGAGGCAGTGGAAAGGTTTATTCCCAAGGGCAACAGTAACAACGGGAAGACCAGAACGAGCCCCTGGTTTACCCGACGGTGTAAGGAGGCAAAAACAAAATGCAATAGAGAATGGAAAAAGTACAGAAGGCAGAGAACACACGAAAATATGGAGATCAGTCGCAGAGCCAGGAATGAGTATGCACAGGTAAGGAGGGAGGCCCAGCGACAGTATGAAAATGACATAGCATCGAGAATCAAGACTGACCCGAAACTGTTGTATAGCCACATCAGGAGGAAGACAACAGTCAAAGACCAGGTGATCAGATTAAGGACAGAAGGTGGAGAACTCACAAGAAATTATCAGGAGGTATGTGAGGAGCTGAACAGGAGATTTAAGGAAGTTTTTACAGTAGAGACAGGAAGGGCTGTGGGAAGACAGCACAGAAGGGAACATCAAGAGGGAATATACCAACAAGTGTTGGATGACATACGAACAACTGAGGAGGAGGTGAAGAAGCTCTTAAGTGACCTTGACACCTCAAAGGCGATGGGACCGGACAACTCCCCATGGGTCCTTAGAGAAGGAGCAGAGATGCTGTGCGTGCCTCTAACCACAATCTTCAACACATCCCTTGAAACTGGGCAACTACCTGAGAAATGGAAGACAGCTAATGTAGTCCCCATATTTAAGAAATGAAACAGAAACGAGGCACTAAACTACAGACCTGTGTCTCTGACATGTATTGTGTGCAAAGTCATGGAGAAGATTATCAGGAGGAGAGTGGTCGAACACCTGGAAAGGAACAAGATTATAAATGAAAACCAGCATGGGTTCATGGAAGGCAAATCTTGTATCACAAACCTCCTGGAGTTTTATGACAAGGTAACAGAAGTAAGACACGAGAGAGAGGGGTGGGTAGATTGCGTTTTCCTAGAGTGCAGGAAGGCCTTTGACACAGTTCCCCACAAGAGATTAGAGCAGAAGCTGGAGGATCAGGCGCATGTAAAAGGGAGGGCACTGCAATGGATAAGGGAATACCTGACAGGGAGGCAGCAACGAGTGAAGAGGTATCACAGTGGGCGCCTGTTACGAGCGGGGTCCCACAGGGGTCAGTTCTAGGACCGGTGCTATTTTTGATATATGTGAACGACATGATGCAAGGAATAGACTCTGAAGTGTCCCTGTTCGCAGATGACGTGAAGTTGATGAGAAGAATTAAATCGGACGAGGATGAGGCAGGACTGCAAAGAGACCTGGACAGGCTGGACATGTGGTCCAGTAACTGGCTTCTCGAATTCAATCCAGCTAAATGCAAAGTCATGAAGATTGGGGAGGGGCAAAGAAGACCGCAGACAGAGTATAGGCTAGGTGGACAAAGACTACAGACCTCACTCAGGGAGAAAGACCTTGGGGTGACCATAACACCGAGCACATCACCGGAGGCACACATCAACCAAATAACCGCTGCAGCATACGGGCGCCTGGCAAACCTGAGAATAGCGTTTCGATACCTTAATAAGGAATCGTTCAAGACACTGTACACTGTGTATGTTAGGCCCATACTGGAGTATGCAGCACCAGTCTGGAACCCACACCTGGTCAAGCACGTCAAGAAGTTAGAGAAAGTACAAAGGTTTGCAACAAGGCTAGTCCCAGAGCTCAAGGGAATGTCGTACGAGAAAAGGTTAAGGGAAATCGGACTGACGACACTGGAGGACAGAAGGGTCAGGGGAGACATGATAACGACATACAAGATACTGCGGGGAATAGACAAGGTGGACAGAGATAGGATGTTCCAGAGAGGGGACACAGGGACATGGGGTCACAACTGGAAGCTGAAGACTCAGACGAGTCACAGGGACGTTAGGAAGTATTTCTTCAGTCATAGAGTTGTCAGCAAGTGGAATAGCCTAGCAAGTGAAGTAGTGGAGGCAGGAACCATACATAGTTTTAAGAAGAGGTATGACAAAGCTCAAGGAAGCAGAGAGAGAGAGGATCCAGTAGCGATCAGTGAAGAGGCGGGGCCAGGAGCTGAGTATCGACCCCTGCAACCACAATTAGGTGAGTACAATTAGGCGAGTACACACACACACACACACACACACACACACACACACACACACACACACACACACACACACACACGTTTCTATGCCTTATTAAAGTTTAATTACTCTTTTTCCCAGTAAAATATAACTTCCACTTAATGATATAACCACAATAAAAATTAATCTTAAAATATTATATACCTCATGATCCCTTACATTAATATATGATAATTTTTCAAATAAACAAGCTAATAATATACTTTTTTTTTTTAAGATCCACTATGTCAATAACATTATTTTTTACTGGAATTTTTAGAAGACAATAGTAATGTATATCCGGTGGTGACGTCACCGGTGTGAAACAAGTATGGAACACGAGGTGCACGCACATCATACCTGTCTTCACCTGGTGTGATTCTGAAGGAAGATTAGAGAAAGGCAAAGGAAGGTGACCGTCATTAGACAAGGAAACAAGGGATGTCGATAAATATTAAGCAAAGAACATATAGGAAGAGAATGAAATAGTTTGAATCAATACTTGAGGCTCACTGGTGTGCCCGGACTGGGGAAGAAACATGGCTTGTGAGCCAGGCTACCCAGGTTGTGATATTTGTGGCTGAGTTGATAAGAGTGTCACTCTGGGGGCTTTGTCAGTCTCCCTATAGTGGGTCGACTCCTGTTAACTGCGATCTTTCTCTGTGCTTGTTTCTATGTGGTGCACTGATATATATATATATATATATATATATATATATATATATATATATATATATATATATATATATATATATATATATATATATATATATATATATATATATATATATATATATATATTTCAATGCACCTATGCCTAATAAGACGAATGTCTTTAAAAAATTATGTAAGTTTATTCAGGTATACATAAATACATTTACATAGATTATCATACATAGCAGTATATATATAAAGAAACTGGGATAACCCAAAAAAGTCAAATAGTGACTTATTTCCATTTGGGTCCTTTTGCCGTATTGCTATAATATAAAATTTCCAGAGTTTTTTTAACAGCCACGAACGAGAGCTTCTCAGTAAATAATAATACTAAATATTTACTTCAGTTTCAGTATATCATGATGGATATTTTAGATTCATATTATCTGCTAAACATTTCACAAATAAATACATCTTAGTTATCTTCTGAAGAGGGTCTCTGACTGAGACTGAAATATACCCGTGTTTCTCGCCTTTCATTTTTCTCTCCAAATAGTTTCTCCATTGTTCAAAATATTCACACTGAGCAGAGCAGACACACGGTTCATTTAGTCTGTGTTTAACTTCCTCTCTTCTCCTCACACAGAAACTACAAACACAGGAAATTTAACATGAAGTGTCGAAAACTAACACTGTGTTGGTAAGGCTTCGTTTCAGTAAGTCTAGAGTTGTATAGGAATGATTATGCTGGTGTGGTGTTGTCCAGATGGTGTGGTGTTGTCCAGATGGTGTGGTGTTGTCCATATGGTGTAGTGTTGTCCAGATGGTGTGGTGTTGTCCAGATGGTGTGGTGCTGCCCAGATGGTGTGGTGTTGTCCAGATGGTGTTTTGTTGTCCAGATGGTGTGGTGTTGTCCAGATGGTGTGGTGTTGTCCAGATGGTGTGGTGTTGTCCAGATGGTGTGGTGTTGTCCATATGGTGTAGTGTTGTCCAGATGGTGTGGTGTTGTCCAGATGGTGTGGTGTTGTCCAGATGGTGTGGTGCTGTCCAGATGGTGTGGTGTTGTCCAGATGGTGTGGTGCTGCCCAGATGGTATGGTGCTGTCCAGATGGTATGGTGCTGTCCAGATGGTGTTTTGTTGTCCAGATGGTGTGGGGATGTCCAGATGGTGTGGTGCTGTCCAGATGGTGTTTTGTTGTCCAGATGGTGTGGTGCTGTCCAGATGGTGTTTTGTTGTCCAGATGGTGTGGTGCTGTCCAGATGGTGTAGTGCTATCCAGATGGTGTAGTGCTGTCCAGATGGTGTAGTGTTGTCCAGATGGTGTAGTGCTGTCCAGATGGTGTAGTGTTGTCCAGATGGTGTGGTGCTGTCCTGATGGTGTAGTGCTCTCCAGATGGTGTTTTGTTGTCCAGATGGTGTGGTGCTGTCCAGATGGTGTAGTGCTGTCCAGATGGTGTAGTGTTGTCCAGATGGTGTAGTGCTGTCCAGATGGTGTAGTGTTGTCCAGATGGTGTGGTGCTGCCCAGATGGTGTAGTTATATTGACCCGACCCCGCTCACTGTTTTCTCTCCTTAACATATTCCACTCTGATTACCTTCTTTTAATCTCAGAGTAACGTGAAATCAAATACGGGAACTGATGAGTATTTACGGCTTCGTCCTGTGGGAGCCGGCTGGAACCCTGGGGAGTCATGTGGGAGCCGACTGGAACCCTGGGGAGTCATGTGGGAGCCGGCTGGAACACTGGGGAGTCATGTGGGAGCCGGCTGGAACCCTGGGGAGTCATGTGGGAGCCGGCTGGAACACTGGGGAGTCATGTGGGAGCCGACTGGAACCCTGGGGAGTCATGTGGGAGCCGGCGGGAACACTGGGGAGTCATGTGGGAGCCGGCTGGAACACTGGGGAGTCATGTGGGAGCCGGCTGGAACACTGCGGTCATGTGAGAGCCGGCTGGAACACTGGGGAGTCATGTGGGAGCCGGCTGGAACACTGGGGAGTCATGTGGGAGCCGGCTGGAACACTGGGGAGTCATGTGGGAGCCGGCTGGAACACTGGGGAGTCATGAGGGAGCCGGTTGGTGCACTGGGGAGTCATGTGGGAGCCGGCTGGAACACTGGGGAGTCATGTGGAAGCCGGCTGTTACACTGGGGAGTCATGTGGGAGCCGGCTGGAACACTGGGGAGTCATGTGGAAGCCGGCTGGTACACTGGGGAGTCATGTGGGAGCCGGCTGGAACACTGAGGAGTCATGTGGAAGCCGGCTGGTAAACTGGGGAGTCATGTGGGAGCCGGCTGGAACACTGGGGAGTCATGTGGGAGCCGGCTGGAACACTGGGGAGTCATGTGGAAGCCGGCTGGTAAACTGGGGAGTCATGTGGGAGCCGGCTGGTACACTGGGGAGTCATGTGGGAGCCGGCTGGTATACTGGGGAGTCATGTGGGAGCCGGCTGGAACACTGGTGAGTCATGTGGGAGCCGGCTGGTAAACTGGGGAGTCATGTGGGAGCCGGCTGGAACACTGGGGAGTCATGTGGGAGCCGGCTGGTACACTGGGGAGTCATGTGGGAGCCGGCTGGAACACTGGGGAGTCATGTGGGAGCCGGCTGGAACACTGGGGAGTCATATGGGAGCCGGCTGGAACACTGGGGAGTCATATGGGAGCCGGCTGGAACACTGGGCAGCCGAGGTGACGAAAACTGTTGTTCAGAACTCTATTTCTGAGTTGTAATTGATTCTTGAGATTAAATTAGCCTTCTGCTTGGTTAATAGAGTTTAAATCCTATCGACTACACTAAGGTCATTAAAGCTCCACGTAAGCTTTTCACCACAGAATAATATTTTAATCCCTCAAATAGGGAATATACACAGTGAGAGAAATACACTTCTCGTTGTATATTTCCCATTTCTTAATTTATCATTAGATTATCCCCTACACGACGATACATTCCGCTATTTAATCTTTTATTAAATAATGTCAGAATTCAGCGGAACTTAAAGATATATATACCGACTTCTATATAAATATTCCCACAATTTTGCCATTTGGAATATGTTTTAAGTTATCTAATGTTGATTAATATTCTTGTCTGCTGCTAGTTTTGTATTTTCGTTAGAAAGTACACGCTTATTAGTGCTACAACTCTCGGATTACTAGTCAAGACTAGAAATAGTTAGCCAAAATTTATGAGTGCAGTATAACACTGAGATGTACTGGCTTAGATGTACTGGCTTAGATGTACTCACTCTTCCCGTCTCTCTTTCCCTCCATGACTAGGAAGTATTGGACGGGTTGGACCACTGATGCTTTAAGGAACCCGCAATTAGAGTATCGCCTGGCCCTCTACACGGCCCACACGGGTGACTCTGGTGACTACACCTGTGTCACGCCCACCGGACACGCCCACACCGTCACCCTTGATATTAGACGTGAGTGGTGTTGCTTCTACTGCCTCTCTTGTCATGTGCGACTATTATCTCTGAATATTGTCTTCATCTCTGATGTGAAATGATAACGAACCACGATGGCCCGTAACATCTTCCGGTTTTCTTCGTCAACTTGTGGGTCAACTGTGAATTGTTGAAGCAATGGTATTTTTACTTTAATTCTCTTGTGTCCATGTGTGTCCACAGGGGTAGACTGTCCCCCACTGAACACTAGTGAGGGACCTGCCCAGCCAGGTGCCGCCGCCGCCCTCCACCACCAACCACAGGATGACACTGCCCTGGGCACCGTCGTCAGCTTCTCGTGTGGCAGAGGGTCATCCCTTGTCGGGGAGCGTGAAATCAAGTGCCTCCCGTCCGGCAACTGGTCTGCCCCAGTGCCACGCTGTCAGAGTAAGTCTGCACACACGCACACACACACACACACACACACACACACACACACACACACACACACACACACACACACACACACACACACACACACACACACACACACACACACAAGGAAAAAGATCTGGGGGTGAGTATAACACCGAGCATATCTCCTGAGGCACACATCAATCAGATAACTGCTGCAGCATACGGGCGCCTGGCAAACCTACAGATAGCGTTCCGATACCTCAGTAAGGATTCGTTTAAGACTCTGTATACCATCTACGTCAGGCCCATACTGGGGTATGCAGCACCAGTTTGGAATCCACACCTACTCAAGCACGTCAAGAAATTAGAGAAAGTGCAAAGGTTTGCAACAAGACTAGTCCCAGAGCTACGGGGATTGTCCTACGAAGAAAGATTGAGGGAAATCGGCCTGACGACACTGGAGGACAGGAGGGTCAGGGGAGACATGATAACGACATATAAAATGCTGCGCGGAATAGACAAGGTGGACAAAGACGGGATGTTCCAGAGATGGGACACAGACACAAGAGGTCACAATTGGAAGTTGAAGACTCAGATGAATCAAAGGGATGTTAGGAAGTATTTCTTCAGTCATAGAGTAGTCAGGCCATGGAATAGCCTAGAAAGGGATGTAGTGGAGGCAGGAACCATACATAGTTTTAAGGCCAGGTATGATAGAGCTCATGGGGCAGGGAGAGAGAGGACCTAGTAGCAATCAGCGAAGAGGCGGGGCCAGGAGCTGTGACTCGACCCCTGCAACCACAAATAGGTGAGTACACACACACACACACACACACACACACACACACACATATATATATATATATATATATATATATATATATATATGTCGAGCCGAATAGGCAGAACTTGCGATCTTGGCTTAAATAGCAACGCTCATCTTGCCATATAGGACAAGTGAAAATTTGTGTATGCAATAATTTCGCCAAAATCATTCTGAACCTAACGAAAAAAAATATATTTCATTGTGATTGTTTAGTATTAAATTACTGTAAACAAATCTAAAATATATTTAGTTGGGTTAGGCTAAAATAAATTGATCTTGTTATAACAAGGTTACGTAAGTTTTCTAAGTTTCTTTTGGTGCAAAATTAAAAAAATTTACATTAACATTAATGAAAAATATATATCTTTAAACGTATAAGAGAAAATTTTGGAAAGGACTTAATTTTAAATGAGTTCTTGCTAATTGACCAGTTTTACATATTCGGCACGACATATATATATATATATATATATATATTATATATATATATATATATATATATATATATATATATATATATATATATATATATATATATATATATATATATATATATATTCCTATTGGTAAAAAAAAATATATTAAAAGATGAGGTGGTAGGGGAAGTGGAATATTCAAACGGCTTCCACAATTTACACCAGAGGTGGACCCCATCATATATATATATATATATATATATATATATATATATATATATATATATATATATATATATATATATATATATATATATATATATATATATATATATATAAACACTGATCTCTGGCTGAAGGAGACTCGAACCTACGAACCGTGGAACAAGGTACGCAGTGCTATACCAAACTCGCCACACTGGACAATACCTCGGCGTGCAGCTTGCGCTACACGTTTGATCCAAGGCAGCCAGCTTTCAGGGAGAAGTCTTACAGCTTTTCATCTCATCCCCTGCATGCATCAGCCTTACTAGAGATTTTAACAATGCAAGGAATTCGCAAGAGCAGGCGAAATATACACAAACACTGATCTCTGGCTGAAGGAGACTCGAACCTACGAACTTTGGAACAAGGTACGCAGTGCTATACCATTCTAGGTTCGAGTCTCCTTCAGCCAGAGATCAGTGTTTGTGTATATTTCGCCTGCTCTTGCGAATTCCTTGCATATATATATATATATATATATATATATATATATATATATATATATATATATATATATATATATATATATATATATATATATATATATATATATATATATATATATATATATATATACATACATTCACACACACACACTACTGGGGGTAACTAGGTTTGGTCAGAGAAAAAGGAGAGGAGCTCAGATTTCTTGGAAAAATGTCCATTTCCAAATATCTCCATGATCCCAAAAAATTTCCCTGTAAACAAATATCTCCATTTCCAAAATTCCCCTTTCCCCAAAGTTTCTCCACTGATCTCCAAAATTTCCTGTTCCCAAAATTTTTCCTGTAAATCAAATTGCTCCCTTCACCACAAATATCCCTGTTACCACAAATTTCACTGACCAAAAAAAGTCCACTGTTACCAAATATTCCCCTGTAACCAAATAAATTCCCCCTGTTACCCAAAAAATTCACTGTTCCCAAAATGCTCCACTGTTACCCAAATTTCTTCCTGTTACCCAAATTTTCCCCCGAAAAAATTGCTCCCTGTTCCTAAAATTCCCGAACCAAAAAATTCCTTTCAGAAAAAAATTCCTGTTCCCCAAAAATTTTTCCTGAACCAAAATTGCCCTGTAAACCCAAATTTCCCTTAAAAACAAATTGCCCACTATCCAACAAATATCTCCTGTTCCCCCAAAAATTCCCTGTAAACAAATTACCACTGTTACCCAAAAAATTTCTCCTGTTCCTAAAAAAAACCCCGTAACCCTATGTCCTGTTACCCAAAAATTCCTGTAACCCAAAATTTCCCCTGTTTCCCCCAAATAAATTTCCCGTTCCTAATATTCATTGTAACCACAAATTCTCCCCCGTTCCCCAAATATCTCCTGTTACCAAATTGTTCCCTGAACCACAAATTTCTCCTGTTCCCAAAATTTCCCTGTTCCAAAATGTTCTCCCCTGATCCCCAAAAGTATTTTTCCACTGTTTCCCGATATGTCCACTGTACCAAAACCCTTTACCCAAATATTCCCCGACCTTATGTCCTTTCCCAAAATTGTCCTGTAACCCAAAAAATTCCCTGTTACCCCATGTCCTGTTCCCTATGTCCCCTGTTACCACAAATAGCTTTACTGTTACCACAAAATGTCCCCTGAACAAATTGTCCTGTTCTCCCAAAAAAATTCCCTGAAACCAAAATATGCTCCCTGTTCCCAAAATTCACTGTTCCCCAAAATATGTTTCCTGTAACCCAAAAATTCCCCTGTAACCCAAAAAAATTCCTGTAAACCAAAATTTCCACTGATCCAACAAATATTCCACTGTTCCCCAAAAATTTTCCATTAACCCCAAATTCCACACCACTAAAATTTCCCGTTCCCCAAAATTTCCCCCTGTAAACCCCAAATATTCCTTTAAAAAACCTGCTCCTGTAACCCAAAAAAATTCACTGTTCCCTAAAAAATTTCCCCTGTTCCAAAAATGCTCCATTTAAACCCCAAATATTCCTGTTCCTAAAATTGTCACTGTTACCCAAATATTCCTGTAAACCCAAAAAAAGTCCCCTTTAAAAATTTTCCTTTTAAAATTTTTGTCCCGTTTAAAATGTTTTTTAACCCAATTTCCCGTTACCCCAAAAATTCATTTACCAAATACTTTTACCATATGCCCCTTTCCAAAATTTCCCCCTGTTTATTCCCCTGTTCCCAAATATGTTTTAAAAAATTTCCCCGCCCTTTTTCTTTAAAAATTCCTGTTTCATTAAAAATTTGTTAAATTTCCTGTTAAATTGTCCCTTGTTACAAATTGTTCCCCGTTACCCCAAATATATCCCCTTTACCCAAAAAATTCCCCCTTTTAAAAATGTATTTCCCCAAAAATTATGTTAAAAGGGGTCCCCGTTTTCAAATATTATTTTCCCAAAACCCCCTTTAAAAAATTTCTCCCTTTTCCCCAAATTTTCCCCGTTCCCCAAATATTTTAATTTCCTATTATTGTTTTTTTGTTAACAAAAAATCCCCTTTAAATTTCTATTTCTAAATTGTCCCCTTTTAAAAAATCCCTGTTCCCCGGACCTTGTCTTTTCTGTTTAAAATTTCCTCAACACGTGACCTGTAACCCTAAAGCCCTCTATCACAGTGTTAAAAGGGTTCCCCCGGGGAAGCCGTGGTCATCGGCTTTAAGCTATGAATGGCAAGCTACATTTCAGTCTTTAAAAGCTCAGTGTGGGCCCCCGACTTAAAGTTCAAACTTTTCTGAAAAACGAAAACCCCCCCAGTGCTGTTGGCTGCGTGTAAACATAGGGAATTCTGAAAAAAAACACCTTTGCCAACAGATTTTTATCTGGCAACTTTTGCCCTTTTACACCTTTGCAATTCACTATCAAACTCAAAAGGGGGCGAAATGTTTCTCAAAAAAACTGTCTCTGCAAAAAATTTTTTTTCATTATCGTTATAAATAATTTCAGATTCAAAATGTTAGTCATACTTTTATTTATCTTGGAAAAAGTTTTCCCCCTCAATCAAAAAAACCAAAATTTCAAATTATTTTTTTTAATGCTAACCAGTGAAATATATAAGAAAGACGAGATAGGATAGGAGTAAGACGAAACAGCACCAACGGAAATCAGTCACAGAAACCCCAAAAAAAAAGAAACCAAGCCTGTGCACATACTATGCATTTTTCTCTGGCATGGGTCTGGGAAAAAAAGATGGGGCTCAACTATAACCACCTAGAAAATGCCAGCCCATCGACAACAGGAAAATGCAAACTCCTTCCTGAGCTTTTTTACCTAACTGTTCCTCTTCGTACAGGAAAAACTGTCTATAACAAATTGCCGGCATAAACCCTCTAAAGGGGACAAAAGATACAAAACATCAGGCCATGGGGAAAAAATGGGGCCCCAGCCCTCCCAAAAAAGGGGAGGGTTTTTAGTCCAGGGGAAAAAAATGGCGGAAATGGCGAAATCTACACTCAGTCATTCCTGGTGGAACCACAGTCGTGCCTCAATCCAAACCCCAGATACAGATACAATGCCCGGAAAAAAAACCTCCCCCAAAAAATACCACCCGTCGATAACATTCTTTTTCCCAAATATACATCTAAAGCCAGCAACAAACAACAAAAACCTTTCATCCTGGACTGCTTGCAGAGGCAAAGGAATTTGCTTTTACTGAGACCACATAAGGATCATTTGGACAACAAAAAATGGATCCCAGGTTACAACCAACAGATGTGAAAGTGAAAACAGGCAAAGGGATTGGCCTGTACATTAGAGTCCGTTTTCCAAAAACTGTTTAAAGCCTCAAATGAGTATGGGAAATTTTGCAGTAAGGTCGAGAACCAAAAACCCAGTCATTTGGGAGTCTCAACCTCCCCGGGTCAACATCCCCGCAATTCCGGAACAGCTGTTAAAAAAGACCCCTGTCTGGAAAATCTTCCCGCTCCTGTACCCAACATCTTGCTCCCGGGGATTTCAACTTAAGGCACCTAAAAGGGAAATATAGCAAAAAATTTTGTTGCAGTAATAACACCAGGGGCAGCTCGAAAAAACTCACCTCCCCGAGCTTTTAAATCTCTGCACAAAATTCAATTTAAACCAACAAATAATAGAGCCTACTAGACTGGAGAATACACAAAGACCTCATCGTCACTAACAATGTTTCTGATAAAAAATGTCACCATATAAAAAACAATATTAACCCAAAACAAAATTAAAGGGTTCAGACATGTATGCTTTAAAGGGGCCCCAGAAAACATAATGAGACTAGTCCGAGGAGCATTCCCCAAAATTCAACTTCAATAACAAAAACATAGTGGGACCAAAAAAAACCAAGTCCCTAACCGATATAAGCTGGGAAGAAAACTAAAAACACAGACCCCAACATGCCTAGAACAAAATTAATTTGGGTTGGCACTCGTGTATGCACAAGGCTTATTCCCCCTAAAAAAAAATTAGATGTAAAATAGAAAAGAGACAGGCGCTCCTTTACAGGCGACGGAAAGAATAACAAGGGGGAAAAAAGAGGTCAATATATCTGAAATCCCGTAGGGGACCTGGTCAGAAAATAGCAAGCATCGAACTCAAGCTAAAGGAATCTTATGGGGAATCAGGAATCGCTGGAAGAACTAAAATCCATAAATGAAATCAAAAAAAACCCAAAGTTTTCTTCCCCTATGCCGTCAAAGTCGGGGCCCGTGGGTATTGGGCCCCAAACAAACAAGATGGGCCCTACAGATAAAACAGAAAGGAAATGGTAGTACTAAAGCCCCAATTTGACTCATTTTTTGAACCGCTAACCAGACTAAAGTCGAAGATCAAAATGAATTTTTAGGGAAACCCACAAATTTGTTTAAACACAAAGCCTATCCGATGTTATCCTGACCCCAAAAATGATTTCCCAACGGGCGATAAAGGGCACCCCTTTTTCACTCTGCCCCGGGGGCCAGACTCAGGGAACTCCGTGTTCATCAAGAACTGCAAAAAGCCCGTATCACGAGCCTTTTCCATTTTTCCATGGACACGGGGTCGCCCCAATTACTAAAACAACAGCCCTGACTCCAAAAAGGGGGGCAGTAAAAGCAAAAACAAAAAACTCCCAGACCAATGACTAACACCCCAAATATAATAAAAATCTTTAAAAGGGCCCAAAGAAGCAAGATCACCAACCCTCTAAAAAAACCCCTCAGTTACACCCAGGGGCCAGGGGTTTTTTGGGGAAAACCCCTGTCTGTCTCAACTATTGGATCACTGACAAGGTCCTAAATGCACTAGAAGACAAAAAAATGCAGATGTAAAATACAGACTTTGCAAAAGCCCCCCGACAAGTGTGACCATGGCGTAATAGTGCCAAAATGCGTGCTAAAAAGGGAAAAACAGGGGAAAAGTCGGTCGATGGATCTATAATTTCCTCACTAACAGGGGAAAACAGAGGGTCTAACAGGAGTAAAATCCGGGGCAGCTACGATGGGAAAACTCCCGTTCCCCCAAAAGGGACAGTACTCACTCCCCCCTCTTGTTCCTCATCCTCATATCCCACATGACAAGGATGTCAGCCCAACACCGTTCTTCCTTTAGATGACACGAATCTCATGACAATTTTCTTCCCTTGCAGACACTGCAAGGCTCCCGGTGGACATCAACCCAAAACTTTCAGTGGGCTGCGAAAACAATTAAGTTCAACATTTAAATTTCCAAATTCTTTGAATGGTAAACCCCCGGGAAAATTTAAAACTTCATCAGGGACCCAAAAAAAATTCTGGCAAAAAAGCGAAACACCAACTCAAAAAAGGGGGTGGGGTGATCATGTGGAGGATCTTAACCCAAGGACCATAACATTGTAATCAATCGCATCTGCTAGAAAAAAAAGACAGGATGGATTAGGGAAACCCTTTAAAACTAGGGGGGCCGGGCCCCTGATGGCCTCTTGGGGCACTTGTTCTATCTAAAGGGTGGAATATTGCTGCACATAACAGCACCTTTCAAGGCAGGTGAAATTGCTGACCTAGAAAATGTAAGAACCTTTCGGGGCGCATAACGGAGATAAAACACCTCAATTCTGGGACTCTTGGGGTTTCCCAAACCTGTATTCCCCGGGAAAGCAGGAGGGGGAATACATGATTATATACACCCGGAAAATCCCGAAGGGGCTAGTACCGAACTTGCACCGAAAATCCCCTTTTTACGAAAGCAAAAAACTTGGCGGGCGATGCACCATCCCCCCAAAGAAAATAGGGGTGTCCCCTAGCACGTTAAAAGACCATACAATAAGTGTCAGGGCCCCAGCGTTTTTCCCCCCAGCATACGCGGGGTTCCCCAGACCCCGGCAGTCTTCAAACTGGCACTGGACAAATACCAAAGTCAGTTCCCGACCAGCCGGGCTTTGGGTCAATTTCGTTGGTTTGCGTGCGGCCCGGGAGCGGGAACCTGGTTGATCCCGGCTCTGATCCACCGGAGGCCTGGTCACAGACCGGGCCGCTGGGGCGATTGACCCCGGGAAATCTCCAGGGTAAACTCCGGGTCTCCCGAGCTCAGGGCCCCTGTTTTGCTGGCAGTGTTTTTTTGTCAGGGAAAACTGACTCCCAAAAGTCGGGTCACAGGTCTTTTGATAACCGATCAACAGGTTTTGGTCGGGATAAATACCCCACAAGTGCCCAAGACACATGCCCAATACAAAGGGCATTTTCTGAGACTTTCACTCCCCGGGGAAAACCCGATGACCTCTTCTGGCCAACATATTTTTCCCCAATAATTGTCCCAACACTTCATCTGGGGGAAAAAATGGATTTTACCTGATTACCTTCCCCCTCCTCCGGGGACTTTATGGCGCTTTGCAGGTTTCCCTTCCCCCTTTAAAAATAACTTTGCCCAACGACAAAAGGTGCAGTGTGGGGGCTGGGGGGGCCTCGGGAGGGAGTTGACCCCCCCTGGACCATACTTTGCCCCGGGGCACCCGGGGGGGTGACCTGTGACTCTACCTACATGCTGGCCCCGGCCAGCCCCTGCTGATGTGTCAGGACGATGGTACCTGGGCTTCCCACCCCCCAAGTGTAAAATGTTTATAATACAATTTGTATTTATTTTGGGCATAAATCTGTAGTTTATGTTTAAAAAATTGGTATTCACAAAGTAAGTTACTAGTACCCTTGCATTTCGGGGAGGAATCCTAATCTTAAAAGGGGTCGATCGCTCCTGGTCCCCCCAGGAATGTAGTTAAAAAAAATATGTATTTAATCCTAATCTCAAAAAGATCCTAAACTGTCTTACCATCTTGAAAAATTACATCTTTTTTAGAGACTGGATAACATCAATGAAATTTTAAAAAACTATTTTTTTTTTACTAAATGTTTATTTTAAAATCAGTTTTCCCATTAAAATATTCATAGGTTTTTTGAGATGAGAGAAGTCAACCCACTAATGCAAGCAATTCTCTACATTCTTCTAATATCTCTGCCTCCTTATTTAGTCTCAACAACTCCCTTTCTGGTGGAAAGTTAATTTACTCTTATGTTGCCCTATAATTATTTAGTCAGTAAACTATTCTATTCTCAGTAACATTTTTTGATAGGGTAGCCTATTCTTCCATTAACTCTTCTTTTGCACTCCTTCCTATCTGGCCTGTTTCCTCCCCGTATATTCTACATTTTTTCCCATCAGTTTACATTTCCAGTTCTTTCAAGTTTTTTTCTCTTTCCTGTTATTTAACTTTATCAGTCTACCAATGATCCTCTCCTCTCTCTCATCACCCTAATATAACCCAAAGCCTCTGTAAACGCTCTAATATTATATATTACAACTCTTGACATCTTCCTCGTTGTAATAAAGTTGGTAGAATTACCGACAATATGTAAAGTAAAGGACACAAGTGCAACTAATGTGACTTTTATTGTGCAACGTTTGCTCTCCAGGGCTTTATCAAGCCATTACAAACAATCACGGACGCAGGGGGTATATAAGGCTCAAGTGAGTGCAAACTGTGAGGTACTATTTAGATGTTCACTAGTGGCAGTGGTAGTAGTAGTAGTAGTAGTAGTAGTAGTATAGTAGTGGTAGTGAAAAAAAGTAATACAATATGGTAGAGCAATTAATTCGTACATAGTAAAGGATATAAGCTATTACTTGGGTAACATAAAAATAGGTTGGACAAATATATAGATGGAAAAAAGGGAGCTTGTTTCATGTTCACCTCTGTATGTGCTTTGTGTAGTATAACGGAGAGGCTATGTGATGGCAGGGTTTTCTGTTTTCAGGAGGATTCTTGCTAAGACTTCGGGATGGTGAAGCTGCCGTTGTTTTTGTTTAATTGTATTTGAAACACGATCATGTGATTCGAGGACTTCGTCTGGAAATTAGTTTCATTGATCACTAATTGGGCGTCTCTGAATTTCATAGAAGTGATTGGTGGAATTTCGTGTTATACTGAGCGTTATTCAAGTTATGTTCCCCTGGGGTAAAAGTGTTCATTGGGGCGGGTGTCGAGGTTTCTTGCTGTTTCACCTACGTAAATCTTTTCACAGCCTCCACAGGGTTGGGGTTAAACTCCCGCATTGACTGGTTCGTGGTGAGTTTGTCTGGTTAGATCCTTTTGGGAAATGCTGGAAGCGTGACTCTGGTGTTAGCTTGGAGAGTACTTTTGGACGTTCAATGCAACCCCGGCTGTTGGGAAGAATTATAACTTTGTTGGGAGTGGGTGATGCGTGAAAATTAATGATCTGAAAAGCTCTTTTTTTGCAGTCTTTGATGAAAAAGAAAATGTAACTCAGTGAATGTTTGGTGAATATATGCATTCCTCGTCAAGAAACTCAGGACTACAAATTCGTATGCTCTTAGGAAAACCCATGATGATGCCTCAATAAAATGATCTCACACACTTCTATTCCAGTCAAGATACCAAAACCAAAGAGGCATCATCATCGGTTTCTAAGGCATCCGAATGTAGTCCTGAGTTTCCTGCGAGGAGTTACCTGGAGTTTCCTGGAGAGAGTTCCGGGGTCAACGCCCCGCGGCCCCTCTGAGACCAGGCCTCCTGGTGGATCAGAGCCTGATCAACCAGGCTGTTGCTCTGGGTGACGCAAACCAACTCGAGCCACAGCCCAGCTGATCCGGAACGACTTTAGGTGCTTGTCAGTGCCCGCTGGACAAACATTCACTGAGTTACATTTTCCTTCTTTTTCATCAAAGACTGCAAGAAAAGAGCTCTTCAGATCATTAATTCTCACGCATCCTCCTCCCAACAAAGTTATAATTCTTCCCAACAGCCAGGTTGCTTGAACGTCTAAAAAGTATTTTCCCAAAGCTAACACCAGAGTCGCCATCGTTTCCCGCATTTCAAAAGGATCACAGGCCCAAAACGCCCCAAAACCAGTCATGGGGTTTTCCCTGTGGAGGCTGTGACGTTTCGTAGGTAAAACAAAAAACCCCTCCCCCGCCTAATGAACACAGCATGTAAAACGATAAGAACAACGCCTTTTAAAACAAAATTCCCCCCCTCTGAAATTAGGGCCCAATTTGATAAAAAACTAATTTCCGCCCGTGCCTGAATCGCACTGATCGCTGTTTAAAATACAAAAAACAAAAAAGGCAGTTTACCCTCTCCCAAATCTTTAAGAACCTCCTGAAAAAGTAAACCCCCATCCATAGTCTCCTGTTATACTCAGCACATTACAGAGGTGAACACGAAAAAGCTGCCCCTTTCCACTCTTTTATTTGTCCAACCTATTTTTGTTTACCCCAAATAATACTTTTTTATCCTTTTCTATGTAAATTAATTGCTCTACTATTTGTATTCTTTTTTTCACTACCCTATAAATACTCTACCACTAGTGAACATCTAAATGGTCCTCACTAGTTTGCACCTCACTTGATTATACCTCTGTTCCCGTTTTGTTTATAATGGCTAAAGCTCCTGGGGAAACCCAAAAAATAAATGTCACATTATTTGGTTTTTTTTACTTTACATCTTCCTCGTTACATTCTCTAATCTATAACGTTTTTCCAAGGCTGCTCAAACTTTTTCATTATCATTTTTTTAATTTTTCCCTTTCCCCCTTTTAACCTACTGACACTATTCCCTTATACCCCTTTATCTTAATTAAATTTCACTTTCCCAAAGGGGACAACAATTAATTGTTTAAATTATATTAATTTTTAAGTTTCCAAAACAGCCGTTCTGGAAAAAATGTTGCTGTCACTTCAGTCATAAAAATGATATTCAGGTTAATAAAAATTTATTCCGGTTCACAGGGTGCCCCACCCCACATCATTGGGGGAAGGTCTCAAGTTCTACCCCACCCCATGACAACATCCACACCCCACTCCAATTTTGTTTTTTGTAAACCACCATCACCGCCTCGAAGGGGGGGGGTCAGCCCGTCCCTCCTTTTACCACGCCCCCGGGGGTCATCAAGTTTTTCCAATTTGGGGCCGCCGTAGATTTTGATCATTTTACCCCCCAAGCAGTAAAACATTATTGGGCCGTTCCGGGGCCAGAAGACAAATCATTTGATTTTCCCGTTAAAAAAATTTTT